>NC_079193.1:382058967-382333967 GCF_029499605.1 Hyla sarda
AGGACTGCAGGTCACATCTATACATTATCTGTACTCAGAGAGTTATCACTGTGTTATCTGTGGTGTTACATAGGACTGCAGGTCACATCTATGCATTATCTGTACTCAGAGAGTTATCACTGTTATCTGTGGTGTTACATAGGACTGCAGGTCACATCTATACATTATCTGTACTCAGAGAGATATCACTGTGTTATCTGTGGTGTTACATAGGACTGCAGGTCACATCTATACATTATCTGTACTCAGAGAGTTATCACTGTTATCTGTGGTGTTACATAGGACTGCAGGTCACATCTATACATTATCTGTACTCAGAGAGTTATCACTGTTATCTGTGGTGTTACATAGGACTGCAGGTCACATCTATACATCATCTGTACTCAGAGAGTTATCACTGTGTTATCTGTGGTGTTACATAGGACTGCAGGTCACATCTATACATTATCTGTACTCAGAGAGTTATCACTGTGTTATCTGTGGTGTTACATAGGACTGCAGGTCACATCTACTGCATTATCTGTACTCAGAGAGTTATCACTGTTATCTGTGGTGTTACATAGGACTGCAGGTCACATCTATACATTATCTGTACTCAGAGAGTTATCACTGTGTTATCTGTGGTGTTACATAGGACTGCAGGTCACATCTATACATTATCTGTACTCAGAGTTATCACTGTTATCTGTGGTGTTACATAGGACTGCAGGTCACATCTATACATTATCTGTACTCAGAGAGTTATCACTGTTATCTGTGGTGTTACATAGGACTGCAGGTCACATCTATACATTATCTGTACTCAGAGAGTTATCACTGTTATCTGTGGTGTTACATAGGACTGCAGGTCACATCTATACATTATCTGTACTCAGAGAGTTATCACTGTTATCTGTGGTGTTACATAGGACTGCAGGTCACATCTATACATTATCTGTACTCAGAGAGTTATCACTGTGTTATCTGTGGTGTTACATAGGACTGCTGGTCACATCTATACATTATCTGTACTCAGAGAGTTATCACTGTTATCTGTGGTGTTACATAGGACTGCAGGTCACATCTATACATTATCTGTACTCAGAGAGTTATCACTGTGTTATCTGTGGTGTTACATAGGACTGCAGGTCACATGTATACATTATCTGTACTCGGAGAGTTATCACTGTTATCTGTGGTGTTACATAGGACTGCAGGTCACATCTATACATTATCTGTACTCAGAGAGATATCACTGTTATCTGTGGTGTTACATAGGACTGCAGGTCACATCTATACATTATCTGTACTCAGAGAGTTATCACTGTTATCTGTGGTGTTACATAGGACTGCAGGTCACATCTATACATTATCTGTACTCAGAGCGTTATCACTGTGTTATCTGTGGTGTTACATAGGACTGCAGGTCACATCTATACATTATCTGTGCTCAGAGTTATCACTGTGTTATCTGTGGTGTTACATAGGACTGCAGGTCACATCTATACATTATCTGTACTCAGAGAGTTATCACTGTTATCTGTGGTGTTACATAGGACTGCAGGTGACATCTACTACATTATCTGTACTCAGAGAGTTATCACTGTGTTATCTGTGGTGTTACATAGGACTGCAGGTCACATCTATACATTATCTGTACTCAGAGAGTTATCACTGTGTTATCTGTGGTGTTACATAGGACTGCAGGTCACATCTACTACATTATCTGTACTCAGAGAGATATCACTGTGTTATCTGTGGTGTTACATAGGACTGCAGGTCACATCTACTACATTATCTGTACTCAGAGAGTTATCACTGTTATCTGTGGTGTTACATAGGACTGCAGGTCACATCTATACATTATCTGTACTCAGAGAGTTATCACTGTTATCTGTGGTGTTACATAGGACTGCAGGTCACATCTATACATTATCTGTACTCAGAGAATTATCACTGTGTTATCTGTGGTGTTACATAGGACTGCAGGTCACATCTATACATTATCTGCACTCAGAGAGTTATCACTGTTATCTGTGGTGTTACATAGGACTGCAGGTCACATCTATACATTATCTGTACTCAGAGAGTTATCACTGTTATCTGTGGTGTTACATAGGACTGCAGGTCACATCTATACATTATCTGTACTCAGAGAGTTATCACCGTGTTATCTGTGGTGTTACATAGGACTGCAGGTCACATCTATACATTATCTGTACTCAGAGAGTTATCACTGTGTTATCTGTGGTGTTACATAGGACTGCAGGTCACATCTATACATTATCTGTACTCAGAGATTTATCACTGTTATCTGTGGTGTTACATAGGACTGCAGGTCACATCTATACATTATCTGTACTCAGAGAGTTATCACCGTGTTATCTGTGGTGTTACATAGGACTGCAGGTCACATCTATACATTATCTGTACTCAGAGAGTTATCACTGTGTTATCTGTGGTGTTACATAGGACTGCAGGTCACATCTATACATTATCTGTACTCAGAGAGTTATCACTGTGTTATCTGTGGTGTTACATAGGACTGCAGGTCACATCTACTACATTATCTGTACTCAGAGAGTTATCACTGTTATCTGTGGTGTTACATAGGACTGCAGGTCACATCTATACATTATCTGTACTCAGAGAGTTATCACTGTATTATCTGTGGTGTTACATAGGACTGCAGGTCACATCTATACATTATCTGTACTCAGAGAGTTATCACTGTTATCTGTGGTGTTACATAGGACTGCAGGTCACATCTATACATTAGCTGTACTCAGAGAGTTATCACTGTGTTATCTGTGGTGTTACATAGGACTGCAGGTCACATCTACTACATTATCTGTACTCAGAGAGTTATCACTGTTTTATCTGTGGTGTTACATAGGACTGCAGGTCACATCTATACATTATCTGTACTCTGAGAGTTATCAATGTGTTATCTGTGGTGTTACATAGGACTGCAGGTCACATCTATACATTATCTGTTCTCAGAGAGTTATCACTGTGTTATCTGTGGTGTTACATAGGACTGCAGGTCACATCTACTACATTTTCTGTACTCAGAGAGTTATCACTGTGTTATCTGTGGTGTTACATAGGACTGCAGATCACATCTATACATTATCTGTACTCAGAGAGTTATCACTGTTATCTGTGGTGTTACATAGGACTGCAGGTCACGTCTATACATTATCTGTACTCAGAGAGTTATCACTGTTATCTGTGGTGTTACATAGGACTGCAGGTCACATCTATACATTATGTGTACTCAGAGAGTTATCACTGTGTTATCTGTGGTGTTACATAGGACTGCAGGTCACATCTATACATTATCTGTACTCAGAGAATTATCACTGTGTTATCTGTGGTGTTACATAGGACTGCAGGTCACATCTATACATTATCTGTACTCAGAGAGATATCACTGTTATCTGTGGTTTTACATAGGACTGCAGGTCACATCTATACATTATCTGTACTCAGAGAGTTATCACTGTTATCTGTGGTGTTACATAGGACTGCAGGTCACATCTATACATTATCTGTACTCAGAGAGTTATCACTGTTATCTGTGGTGTTACATAGGACTGCAGGTCACATCTATACATTATCTGTACTCAGAGAGTTATCTCTGTTATCTGTGGTGTTACATAGGACTGCAGGTCACATCTGTACATTATCTGTACTCAGAGAGTTATCACTGTTATCTGTGGTGTTACATAGGACTGCAGGTCACATCTATACATTATCTATACTCAGAGAGTTATCACTGTTATCTGTGGTGTTACATAGGACTGCAGGTCACATCTATACATTATCTATACTCAGAGAGTTATCACTGTTATCTGTGGTGTTACATAGGACTGCAGGTCACATCTATACATTATCTGTACTCAGAGAGTTATCACTGTTATCTGTGGTGTTACATAGGACTGCAGGTGACACCTGATGACAGTGTTTCGTCTATGATGTTGTATTACGTTGGTCGGTATCTTTGGTCGGGAGATGACCTGATGTTTTCATCCGGGGTTCATATTTAAGGTTCTGGGGACCCCAATGTCACCGGCGATTCTCGGCGTTCCCTCGGTGGACGGCGTCGGATTTATGGCGGTAATTAATAGGTTATGATTAGGTCGGTGCTGGAGGCTGTAAACTGCGCACAGATAGTGCAGAGATATACGGCTTCCCAGAAACCTCGGGACAGGACGAGGAATTACAGAAAGTAAAATCAGCAGAGAACATAAAACTATAGCAAAATGAGACACAAATACATGGGGAGACGTGATGACACTGTTATGGGGGATCTGTAGATGACACTGTTATGGGGGATCTGTATATGACACTGTTATGGGGGATCTGTAGAGGAGACTGTTATGGGGGATCTGTAGAGGAGACTGTTATGGGGGATCTGTAGAGGACACTGTTATGGGGGATCTGTAGATGACACACTGTTATGGGGGATCTGTAGATGACACTGTTATGGGGGATCTGTAGAGGAGACTGTTATGGGGGATCTGTAGATGACACTGTTATGGGGATCTGTAGATGACACAGTTATGGGGGATCTGTAGATGACACTGTTATGGGGGATCTGTAGAGGAGACTGTTATGGGGGATCTGTAGAGGAGACTGTTATGGGGATCTGTAGAGGACACTTATGGGGGATCTGTAGATGACACTGTTATGGGGGATCTGTAGATGACACTGTTATGGGGGATCTGTAGATGACACTGTTATGGGGATCTGTAGATGACACAGTTATGGGGGATCTGTAGATGACACTGTTATGGGGGATCTGTAGATGACACACTGTTTTGGGGGATCTGTAGATGACACTGTTATGGGGGATCTCTAGATGACACACTGTTTTGGGGGATCTGTAGATGACACTGTTATTTGTGATCTGTAGATGACACTGTTATGGGGGATCTGTAGATGACACTGTTATGGGGATGTGTAGATGACACTGTTATGGGGGATCTCTAGATGACACTGTTATTTATGATCTGTAGATGACACTGTTATGGGGGATCTGTAAATTACACATTGTTATGGGGGATCTGTAGATGACACAATGTTAATGGGGATCTGTAGATGACACTGTTATGGGGGATCAGTAGATGACACATTGTTATGGGGGATCTGTAGAAGACACTGTTGTGGGGGATCTGTAGATGACACTGTTGTGGGGGATCTGTAGATGACACTGTTATGGGGGATCCGTAGATTACATGTTATGGGGGATCTGTAGATGACACTGTTATGGGGGATCTGTAGATGACACAATCTCCCTCTATAGTACTTTGGCCACCATGTTGTATTAAGATCCCCCTGTTGCCCCATACAGTAATGAGGTCTTCTTGGTGCCCCCTTTTAGTTATGTACCCTTTGTGCTCCCAGTCCCCTTGGTGTCCCACGTACTATTTTGGTCCCCTTGGTGCTCCCAATTTGTACTACAGCCCCCCTGGTGCCCCTTATAGTAGCTAGGTCCCCCCAGTGCCCCCCCTTCCCCCATAGTCGTTAGGTACCCTTGGTTCCTCTATGTAATAGCTAGGTCCCCCTGGTGCCCCATATAGAAGTTAATTTTCCCTGCTGCCCCCTTTAGTAGTTAGGTACCCCTGGTTTCCATATGAAGCAGTTTGGGCCCCCTGTGTCCCCAGAGAGTAGTTAGGTCTCCATGATGCACCATGTAGTAGTTAGATCTCCCTGGTTCCCCATATAGTAGTTAGGTCTCCCTGGTGCCCCATATAGTAGTTAGGTCTCCCTGGTTCCCCACATAGTAATTAGGTCTCCCTGGTGCCCCATGTAGTAGTTAGGTCTCCCTGGTTCCCCATATAGTAGTTAGGTCTCCCTGGTTCCCCATAGAGCAGTTAGGTCTCCCTGGTTCCCCATATAGTAGTTAGGTCTCCCTGGTTCCCCACTTAGTAGTTAGGTCTCCCTGGTTCCCCACATAGTAGTTAGTTCTCCCTGGTGCCCCAAGTAGTAGTTAGGTCTCCCCAGTGCCCCTTATAGTAGTTAGGTCTCCCTGGTCCCCCATATAGTAGTTAGGTCTCCCTGGTGCCCCATATAGTAGTTAGGTCTCCCTGGTGCCCCATGTAGTAGTTAGGTCTCCCTGGTTCCCCATATAGTAGTTAGGTCTCCCTGGTTCCCCATATAGTAGTTAGATCTCCCTGGTGCCCCATATAGTTGTTTGGTCTCCTTGGTTCCCCGTATAGTAGTTAGGTCTCCCTAGTTCCCCATATAGTAGTTAGATCTCCCTGGTTCCCCATATAGTAGTTAGATCTCCCTGGTGCCCCATATAGTAGTTAGGTCTCCCTGGTTCCCCATATAGTAGTTAGATCTCCCTTGTTCCCCATATAGTAGTTAGGTCTCCCTTGTTCCCCATATAGTAGTTAGGTCTCCCTGGTGCCCCATATATTAGTTAGATCTCCCTGGTTCCCCATATAGTAGTTAGATCTCCCTGGTGCCCCATGTAGTAGTTAGGTCTCCCTGGTGCCCCATATAGTAGTTAGGTCTCCCTAGTGCCCCATATAGTAGTTAGATCTCCCTGGTTCCCCGTGTAGTAGTTAGATCTCCCTGGTTCCCCATATAGTAGTTAGGTCCCCCTGGTTCCCCATATAGTAGTAAGGTGTCCCTGGTTCCCCATATAGTAGTTAGGTCTCCCTAGTGCCCCATATAGTAGTTATGTCTCCCTGGTTCCCCATATAGTAGTTTGGTCCCCCTGGTTCCCCATATAGTAGTAAGGTGTCCCTGGTGCCTCATATAGTAGTTAAGTCTCCCACAAATCTATATGCCAATTGAAAAAGAGAACCTACTCCCTCAGTCCCTGATACAAATACCTGTGGATTTTATGCTGGATTTATTTCAACATCTCTGCTTGCTGTGCATGAATAGAAAGAAATACAGTATAATGTTTACATCCAGAGGTCTAAAATGCATTGACAGCTGAGTGGTTGTTACTGTTGCACCCAGTCTAAAGGTTTCTGTCTAGGCTTTGTTGGCACAGAGCAGCATATATATCTCTACTGTTCTGACAGTTTGTTACAATGTATCAGTGCAGGTAAAATGTATCAATCTGCAGTCCAGAGTGTTAGTCTCACAGAGGATTGTCTGAACTGAATTCAGTTCTTAGAGAGTTATCCAGGATTAGTAAGACAGAAAAAAACAGTGCCACCCCTGTCCTCAGGCTGTGTGTGGTATTACAGGTTTACTTCGCTGAAGGAATTGAACCGAGTTGCAATACCACACACAACCTCAGGACAGGTATGGCGCTGTTTTTAGATGAATGCACCTATGGTTTTCTAACCCTTGAAAGCAGTGTTTTCCAACCATGGTGCCTCCAGCTGTTGCGAAATTATAATTCCCAGCATGCCCAGACAGCCAACGGCTGTCTGGGCATGCTGGGAGTTGTAGTTTCGCAACAGTTAGAGGTCCACAGTTTAAAAACCTAGGTTATTAGGCAGTGTTTCTCTACCAGGGTGCCTCTAGCTGTTGCAAAACTACAACTCCCAGCATGTGTGGACAGCCAACGGCCATCTGGGCATGCTGGGAGTTGTAGTTTTGCAACAGTTAGAGATTCACAGTTTAAAACCCTAGGTTATTTTACAGTATTTCCCTACCAGGGTGCCTCCAGCTGTTGCAAAACTATAACTCCCAGCACGCTCGGACAGCAGTTTTCTGTCCAGGCATGCTCGGAGCTGTAGTTTTGAAACAGCTGGAGGCACCCTGATCGGAAAACACTCTTTTAAAGTATGAGGCCAGGACACTCACTGACAGCAAGCAGAGATCTTGAGAAAGTTAAATAAAAAAATAAAAAAATTCTGTTTAAAAAATTTGGCGCCGTTGTTTTTTAGTGAAGAGCCGAGGTATGTGCTCTCAAGTCACCCAAGTGCAAGTAAAAAGCGCAAGGGCTCACACAAAAAAACCTGCACGAGTATGCGGTCTATCGAAGCCCTGTATTACTCTTAGCCAAAAGGCCGAGAAGCGATGTTGGGCGCCAAACGCGACCTCTGCCAAGAAGAAAGACAAGGAGCGGACATCTTGATGGCGCCTCCCCCGGCGCTGACAGATTCTGAGCGAATTACGGAGCGCGCCACAAAGCACCGATGTAAGCACTAAATAGGACCCTCCGAAAAAGGCCGACAGGAGATAAAAATAAAAGCGCCTGACCAGGCAGAAAAAAAATCGCAAAGTTCCAGCTCTAAGTGTCGGTCGACTGTGTGTAAAATCCCCAGGAGGGGCGTCAGCCGCCATTCCCAGAATCCTCGGCCCCCACAATGAGGGGATCGCTGGCAGGTCTAATGAAGTTAGCAACAGCGAACGATTAAGTTAGGAGGTCCCCGGGGAGCGGCGGCGGCTGATGGAGATGAGAACCCGGCGCAGCACAATCGCATTTCATTTCAATTTGGTCACGGAGGCCGAGATGAAAGTAGGACATAGAGGATATCCGCGAAATCTCTGAGCCGGGCTCCCTGCGATAACACCGCTGATCTGCACTGCACCGGCTCTGCTACATCACACAACTCTACTGCCCTGCACTCCCGGCTCTGCTACATCACACAACTCTACTGCCCTGCACTCCCGGCTCTGCTACATCACACAACTCTACTGCCCTGCACTCCCGGCTCTGCTACATCACACAACTCTACTGCACCGACTCTACTGCCCTGCACTCCCGGCTCTGCTACATCACACAACTCTACTGCCCTGCACTGCCTGCTCTGCTACATCACACAACTCTACTGCCCTGCACTCCTGGCTCTGCTACATCACACAACTCTACTGCCTTGCACTCCTGGCTCTACTACATCACACAACTCTACTGCCCTGCACTCCCGGCTCTGCTACATCACACAACTCTACTGCCCTGCACTGCCGGCACTGCTACATCACACAACTCTACTGCCCTGCACTCCCGGCACTGCTACATCACACAACTCTACTGCCCTGCAATCCCGACTCTGCTACATCACACTACTCTACTGCCCTGCACTCCCAGCTCTACTACATCACACAACTCTGCTGCCCTGCACTCACGGCTCTGCTACATCACACAACTCTACTGCCCTGCACTCCCGGCTCTGCTACATCACACAACTCTACTGCCCTGCACTCCCGGCTCTGCTACATCACACAACTCTACTGCCCTGCACTCACGGCTCTGCTACATCACACAACTCTACTGCCCTGCACTCCCGGCTCTGCTACATCACACAACTCTACTGCCCTGCACTCCCGGCTCTGCTACATCACACAAATCTACTGACCTGCACTGCCGGCTCTGCTATATCACACAACTCTACTGCCCTGCACTCCTAGCACTGCTACATCACACAACTCTACTGCCCTGCACTCCCGGCTCTGCTACATCACACAACTCTACTGCCCTGCACTCCCAGCTCTGCTACATCACACAACTCTACTGCCCTGCACTCCCAACTCTGCTACATCACACAACTCTACTGCCCTGCACTCCCGGCTCTGCTACATCACACAACTCTACTGCCCTGTACTCCCTGCTTTGCTACATCACACAACTCTACTGCCCTGCACTCCCGGCTCTGCTACATCACACAACTCTACTGCTGTGCACTGCACCGGCTCTGCTACATCACACAACTCTACTGCCCTGCATTCCCGGCTCTGCTACATCACACAACTCTACTGCCCTATACTCCTGGCTCTACTACATCACACAACTCTACTGCTCTGCACTCCCAGCTCTGCTACATCACACAACTCTACTGCCCTGCACTCCCAGCTCTGCTACATCACACAACTCTACTGCTCTGCACTCCCGGCTCTGCTACATCACACAACTCTACTGCTCTGCACTCTCGGCTCTGCTACATCACACAACTCTACTGCTCTGCACTCCCGGCTCTGCTACATCTCACAACTCTACTGCCCTGCACTCCCGGCTCTGCTACATCACACAACTCTACTGCTCTGAACTCCCGGCTCTGCTACATCACACAACTCTACTGCTCTGCACTCCCAGCTCTGCTACATCACACAACTCTACTGCCCTGCACTCCCAGCTCTGCTACATCACACAACTCTACTGCCCTGCACTCCCAGCTCTGCTACATCACACAACTCTACTGCCCTGTACTACCAGCTCTGCTACATCACACAACTCTACTGCTCTGTACTCCCGGCTCTGCTACATCACACAACTCTACTGCCCTGTACTACCAGCTCTGCTACATCACACAACTCTACTGCCCTGCACTCCCGGCTCTGCTACATCACACAACTCTACTGCCCTGCACTCCCAGCTCTGCTACATCACACAACTCTACTGCCCTGCACTCCCGGCTCTGCTACATCACACAACTCTACTGCCCTGTACTCCCGGCTTTGCTACATCACACAACTCTACTGCCCTGCACTCCCGGCTCTGCTACATCACACAACTCTACTGCACCGACTCTACTGCCCTGCACTCCCGGCTCTGCTACATCACACAACTCTACTGCCCTGCATTCCCGGCTCTGCTACATCACACAACTCTACTGCCCTATACTCCTGGCTCTACTACATCACACAACTCTACTGCTCTGCACTCCCAGCTCTGCTACATCACACAACTCTACTGCCCTGCACTCCCAGCTCTGCTACATCACACAACTCTACTGCTCTGCACTCCCGGCTCTGCTACATCACACAACTCTACTGCTCTGCACTCTCGGCTCTGCTACATCACACAACTCTACTGCCCTGCATTCCCGGCTCTGCTACATCACACAACTCTACTGCCCTATACTCCTGGCTCTACTACATCACACAACTCTACTGCTCTGCACTCCCAGCTCTGCTACATCACACAACTCTACTGCCCTGCACTCCCAGCTCTGCTACATCACACAACTCTACTGCTCTGCACTCCCGGCACTGCTACATCACACAACTCTACTGCTCTGCACTCTCGGCTCTGCTACATCACACAACTCTACTGCTCTGCACTCCCGGCTCTGCTACATCTCACAACTCTACTGCCCTGTACTCCCGGCTTTGCTACATCACATAACTCTACTGCTCTGCACTCCCAGCTCTGCTACATCGCACAACTCTACTGCTCTGTACTCCCGGCTCTGCTACATCACACAACTCTACTGCCCTGCACTCCTGGCTCTGCTACATCACACAACTCTACTGCCCTGCACTCCTGGCTCTGCTACATCACACAACTCTACTGCTCTGCACTCCTGGCTCTGCTACAGCACACAACTCTACTGCCCTGTACTACCAGCTCTGCTACATCACACAACTCTACTACCCTGCACTCCCGGCTCTGCTACATCACATGCAAATTTTTGCGTGGAAAAAAAAGTGACATAGCGAATATGCGAATTTCGCAACCATAGGACGAATAATCATCAAAATAAAATATCACTAAATATCATGAATTAAAATATGGCCCCTGCCGCTCATCACTAATCATGATAAACCCCACCCCCCCGGCCTTTATTTTTATTCTTTTTTAGTTTCTACCTTGATATCGCTCTGTATTTTCTGCTCAGTCTCAGTCAGATTCACAGACTGGGAAGGGGCGTTCCCCAGCAGGCGTGACATCATCTGAAGCCATACAGGGGAGAACTTCCTCCCTCACTCTGCTACACACAGCCCAGAGCAGATCAGTGTGAGATGAGCTATGATTGGCTAAGGCTGCACACACACCCCTCAGCACTCCAGACTGCATTTCCTGATTTTGGTCTTCTGCCAGCCCAGCAGGAGTCCAAAGTCTGTGGAAGAGATGGGGGGAAATGTGCTCTGGACAAGTAGGACCCCTAGTGGCAGCTTTTTTAAACACAAATAAAACATAAAAAAAATTTAAGGAGATAGGGTCTGACTGCTGGGATCCCCCGAAATCTCCCGTACGGGGCCCCGGCAGCCCGCAGGAAGGGGGTGTGTCGACCATCGCACTAAGAGGCGGCTGACACGCCCCCTCAACACAACTCTATGAGAAAGATGGAGCGCTGCCTTCGGCAATCTCCGGCTCTGCCATAGCGCTGTATTGCGGTGGGGGGGGGGGGGGGGGGGGGGGTCGGCCGCTGCTTCATGCCATGGTCAACACGCGCTATCTGGCCTGCGAACCTCCTAAACCTAGAGCCCCTAAATTAATACAGACCCTAGACCACACTCCCAAAATAAATAGACCCCCTTGATCATTACAAAGCATAGACCTTGCCCCCTCAAGTGAACACAGAGGCTAGACTAGACCCACCCAATAAATACAGACCCTAGACTAGACTCCCTAGACTAATACAGACTCCACCCTTTCATTTATCCAAAACATGTTGGCGGCATGTTTGGGGGGGGGGGGGGCAAAAATGTTGCCTAGGGTGACAAATATCATTGCCCCAGCCCTGGACCTACATACACTCCTGGAAGTGCTACCAACCTACTGGACCCTTGGGAATATTCCATGTAGTGTATGCACATTAATGCCCCCCCTACAAGAACACCCATGATGATGACACAATTGTTTTGTTTTTTTTAAGAAAATTTTTTTTGTGAAAAATCTTCTGGTCAAGGTCCGCAGAGATCTTTGGGGTCTTCCATGTAGACCACATAATGATCACCTACCAGCAGTATCTCTATTATATTCATCTTCTCCTCCGGCCATTAGTATCACCCCATAACCCTAAGATGAAGCATCAGAAGCCAGGGGTCTGAAACTATGGCCCTCCAGATGTTGCAAAACTTTAACTCCCAGCATGCCTCCAGCTGTTGGGGGAGGAAAAACCCCTCCAGTGGAGGAAACCATGGCTAAAGGATTACCCACATTGGAATTTCCCAACTGGGGTGCTTCCAGCTGTTGCAAAACTTCAACTCCCAGCATGCCTGGACAGCCAAAAGCCTGTCTGACTTCTCCAGAGGATCCACACTGTCCCTGAAAATGAAATCAAGGCTTCCCTCTCATCTCATCCCTTTGTGCTGTGGTCTCAAACGCTGGTCCTCCAGATGTTACAAAACTTCAACTCCCAGCATGCCTGGACAGCCAAAAGCCTGTCTGCCTGATCCAGAGGATCCACACTGTCGCGGAAAGGTAAATCAAGGCTTCCTTCCCATCTCAACCCTTTGTGCAGTGGTCTCAAACTCTGGTCCTCCAGATGTTGCAAAACTTCAACTCCCAGCATGCCTGGACAGCCAAAAGCCTATCTGCCTTCTCCAGAGTATCCACACTGTCCCTGAAAAGAAAATCAAGGCTTCCTTCCCATCTCTTCCCTTTGTGCAGTGGTCTCAAACTCTGATCCTCCAGATGTCGCAAAACTTAAGCACCCAGCATGCCAGGACAGCCAAAATTCTGTCTGCCTTCTCCAGAGGATCCACACTGTCCCTGAAATGTAATTCAAGGCTTCCCTCTCATCTCATTCCTTTGTGCTGTGGTCTCAAACGCTGGTCCTCCAGATGTTGCAAAACTTCAACTCCCAGCATGCCTGGACAGCCAAAAGCCTATCTGCCTTCTCCAGAGGATCCACACTGTCCCTGAAAAGTAAATCAAGGCTTCCTTCCCATCTCAACCATTTGTGTAGTGGTCTCAAACTCTGATCCTCCAGACATTACAAAACTTCAACTCCCAGCATGCCTGGACAGCCAAAAGCCTATCTGCCTTCTCCAGAGGATCCACACTGTCCCTGAAATGTAAATCAAGGCTTCCTTCCTTCCCATCTCATCCCTTTGTGCAGTGGTCTCAAACTCTGGTCCTCCAGACGTTACAAAACTTCCACTCCCAGCATGCCCGGACAGCCAACGGCTGTCCGGGTATGCTGGGAGTTGAAGTTTTGCAACATCTGGAGGGCCACAGTTTGGAGACCACTGCCGTAAGCCGTCACACCTCCAGGATATAAATATGTCGCAGTTACATTCAGGCGACTTCGCCGTCTCTTCGTGTGCGGAGATAAATGTATTCTCGGCTAATGCACTGGATATTAAATTAACTCCGGAGTGCCCCCACAGCTTCATCGTCAGGCCCATAAATCTGGATTATTGAGCCGAGCTCGGAAGTCACCGGAGTGTAGAGGAGGCGTCAATCTCAGGGCGATCTCCTCTGCGCCAATGTGAATCCGGTAAGATGGAGAAGCGAACGTCGGGACGTCTACGCCTTAAGACAGGGAGACAAGTGGACCAGTCAGTGACCATAGGCATTGACCTCTTAGTGGTTCCTGTAGGGGGCAGCACTGCCAGGCGATGGTTTCATCTGGTTCTGTCATAAGATGATGGGCTGGGCTCTGTGTGTTTGGGCATCAGTACCCGGGGGGGCAATGCAGAATCTGCAACAGGGCCCCCATGGGCCAATTATAATACTGCTACCTTATGGAACAGATGGGGTTTGGGGCCCTCTAAGGCCCCGGGGCCCCTGTAACCGTTACCTGTAGCTACCCCCTAATTGCGGTGTCTGGCACAGGCTGGAAGTGTCCTGGTGAGCTGGAGGCCGACAGCCATGAGGCTGACCTGTATGGAAGTGCTCAGGAGGAATGACTAGAGCTTGAGAGGTGACCCTTCACTGATAGGTGGCCCTGCATGGACAAACACGACCTGCACATTGAGGAGCAGATGATGAGTTTGCAACCCGCAGAGTATTGGGAGAAACTAAATGTCTGCCCCTTTAAGAAGCTAATGGGGGAAGTGTATAGATGTGACCTGCAGTCCTATGTAACACCACAGATAACAGTGATAACTCTCTGAGTACAAATAATGTATAGATGTGACCTGCAGTCCTATGTAACACCACAGATAACAGTGATAACTCTCTGAGTACAGATAATGTATAGATGTGACCTGCAGTCCTATGTAACACCACAGATAACACAGTGATAACTCTCTGAGTACAGATAATGTATAGATGTGACCTGCAGTCCTATGTAACACCACAGATAACAGTGATATCTCTCTGAGTACAGATAATGTATAGATGTGACCTGCAGTCCTATGTAACACCACAGATAACAGTGATAACTCTCTGAGTACAGATAATGTAGTAGATGTGACCTGCAGTCCTATGTAACACTACAGATTACAGTGATAACTCTCTGAGTACAGATAATGTATAGATGTGACCTGCAGTCCTATGTAACACCACAGATAACACAGTGATAACTCTCTGAGTACAGATAATGTATAGATGTGACCTGCAGTCCTATGTAACACCACAGATAACAGTGATAACTCTCTGAGTACAGATAATGTATAGATGTGACCTGCAGTCCTATGTAACACCACAGATAACACAGTGATAACTCTCTGAGTACAGATAATGTATAGATGTGACCTGCAGTCCTATGTAACACCACAGATAACACAGTGATAACTCTCTGAGTACAGATAATGTAGTAGATGTGACCTGCAGTCCTATGTAACACCACAGATAACAGTGATAACTCTCTGAGTACAGATAATGTATAGATGTGACCTGCAGTCCTATGTAACACCACAGATAACAGTGATAACTCTCTGAGTACAGATAATGTATAGATGTGACCTGCAGTCCTATGTAACACCACATATAACAGTGATAACTCTCTGAGTACAGATAATGTATAGATGTGACCTGCAGTCCTATGTAACACCACAGATAACAGTGATAACTCTCTGAGTACAGATAATGTATAGATGTGACCTGCAGTCCTATGTAACACCCCAGATAACACAGTGATAACTCTCTGAGTACAGATAATGTATAGATGTGACCTGCAGTCCTATGTAACACCACAGATAACACAGTGATAACTCTCTGAGTACAGATAATGTATAGATGTGACCTGCAGTCCTATGTAACACCACATATAACACAGTGATAACTCTCTGAGTACAGATAATGTATAGATGTGACCTGCAGTCCTATGTAACACCACAGATAACACAGTGATAACTCTCTGAGTACAGATAATGTATAGATGTGACCTGCAGTCCTATGTAACACCACAGATAACAGTGATAACTCTCTGAGTACAGATAATGTATAGATGTGACCTGCAGTCCTATGTAACACCACAGATAACACAGTGATAACTCTCTGAGTACAGATAATGTAGTAGATGTGACCTGCAGTCCTATGTAACACCACAGATAACAGTGATAACTCTCTGAGTACAGATAATGTATAGATGTGACCTGCAGTCCTATGTAACACCACAGATAACAGTGATAACTCTCTGAGTACAGATAATGTAGTAGATGTGACCTGCAGTCCTATGTAACACCACAGATAACAGTGATAACTCTCTGAGTACAGATAATGTATAGATGTGACCTGCAGTCCTATGTAACACCACAGATAACACAGTGATAACTCTCTGAGTACAGATAATGTATAGATGTTCCCTGCAGTCCTATGTAACACCACAGATAACAGTGATAACTCTCTGAGTACAGATAATGTATAGATGTGACCTGCAGTCCTATGTAACACCACAGATAACAGTGATAACTCTCTGAGTACAGATAATGTATAGATGTGACCTGCAGTCCTATGTAACACCACAGATAACAGTGATAACTCACTGAGTACAGATAATGTATAGATGTGACCTGCAGTCCTATGTAACACCACAGATAACAGTGATAACTCTCTGAGTACAGATAATGTATAGATGAGACCTGCAGTCCTATGTAACACCACAGATAACAGTGATAACTATCTGAGCACAGATAATGTATAGATGTGACCTGCAGTCCTATGTAACACCACAGATAACACAGTGATAACTCTCTGAGTACAGATAATGTAGTAGATGTGACCTGCAGTCCTATGTAACACCACAGATAACAGTGATAACTCTCTGAGTACAGATAATGTATAGATGTGACCTGCAGTCCTATGTAACACCACAGATAACACAGTGATAACTCTCTGAGTACAGATAATGTATAGATGTGACCTGCAGTCCTATGTAACACCACAGATAACACAGTAATTACTCTCTGAGTACAGATAATGTATAGATGTGACCTGCAGTCCTATGTAACACCACAGATAACAGTGATAACTCTCTGAGTACAGATAATGTATAGATGTGACCTTCAGTCCTATGTAACACCACAGATAACAGTGATAACTCTCTGAGTACAGATAATGTAGTAGATGTCACCTGCAGTCCTATGTAACACCACAGATAACACAGTGATAACTCTCTGAGTACAGATAATGTATAGATGTGACCTGCAGTCCTATGTAACACCACAGATAACAGTGATAACTCTCTGAGTACAGATAATGTATAGATGTGACCTGCAGTCCTATGTAACACCACAGATAACAGTGATAACTCTCTGAGTACAGATAATGTATAGATGTGACCTGCAGTCCTATGTAACACCACAGATAACACAGTGATAACTCTCTGAGTACAGATAATGTAGTAGATGTGACCTGCAGTCCTATGTAACACCACAGATAACAGTGATAACTCTCTGAGTACAGATAATGTATAGATGTGACCTGCAGTCCTATGTAACACCACAGATAACACAGTGATGACTCTCTGAGTACAGATAATGTATAGATGTGACCTGCAGTCCTATGTAACACCACAGATAACAGTGATAACTGTCTGAGTACAGATAATGTATAGATGTGACCTGCAGTCCTATGTAACACCACAGATAACAGTGATAACTCTCTGAGTACAGATAATGTAGTAGATGTGACCTGCAGTCCTATGTAACACCACAGATAACAGTGATAACTCTCTGAGTACAGATAATGTATAGATGTGACCTGCAGTCCTATGTAACACCACAGATAACACAGTGATAACTCTCTGAGTACAGATAATGTATAGATGTTCCCTGCAGTCCTATGTAACACCACAGATAACAGTGATAACTCTCTGAGTACAGATAATGTATAGATGTCACCTGCAGTCCTATGTAACACCACAGATAACAGTGATAACTCTCTGAGTACAGATAATGTATAGATGTGACCTGCAGTCCTATGTAACACCACAGATAACAGTGATAACTCACTGAGTACAGATAATGTATAGATGTGACCTGCAGTCCTATGTAACACCACAGATAACAGTGATAACTCTCTGAGTACAGATAATGTATAGATGAGACCTGCAGTCCTATGTAACACCACAGATAACAGTGATAACTCTCTGAGTACAGATAATGTATAGATGTGACCTGCAGTCCTATGTAACACCACAGATAACAGTGATAACTCTCTGAGCACAGATAAGGTATAGATGTGACCTGCAGTCCTATGTAACACCACAGATAACACAGTGATAACTCTCTGAGTACAGATAATGTAGTAGATGTGACCTGCAGTCCTATGTAACACCACAGATAACAGTGATAACTCTCTGAGTACAGATAATGTATAGATGTGACCTGCAGTCCTATGTAACACCACAGATAACACAGTGATAACTCTCTGAGTACAGATAATGTATAGATGTGACCTGCAGTCCTATGTAACACCACAGATAACACAGTGATAACTCTCTGAGTACAGATAATGTATAGATGTGACCTGCAGTCCTATGTAAGACCACAGATTACAGTGATAACTCTCTGAGTACAGATAATGTATAGATGTGACCTACAGTCCTATGTAACACCACAGATAACACAGTGATAACTCTCTGAGTACAGATAATGTATAGATGTGACCTGCAGTCCTATGTAACACCACAGATAACACAGTGATAACTCTCTGAGTACAGATAATGTATAGATGTGACCTGCAGTCCTATGTAACACCACAGATAACACAGTGATATCTCTCTGAGTACAGATAATGTATAGATGTGACCTGCAGTCCTATGTAACACCACAGATAACAGTGATGACTCTCTGAGTACAGATAATGTATAGATGTGACCTGCAGTCCTATGTAACACCACAGATAACAGTTATATCTCTCTGAGTACAGATAATGTAGTAGATGTGACCTGCAGTCCTATGTAACACCACAGATAACACAGTGATAACTCTCTGAGTACAGATAATGTATAGATGTGACCTGCAGTCCTATGTAACACCACAGATAACAGTGATAACTCTCTGAGTACAGATAATGTATAGATGTGACCTGCAGTCCTATGTAACACCACAGATAACAGTGATAACTCTCTGAGTACAGATAATGTATAGATGTGACCTGCAGTCCTATGTAACACCACAGATAACACAGTGATAACTCTCTGAGTACAGATAATGTATAGATGTGACCTGCAGTCCTATGTAACACCACAGATAACAGTGATATCTCTCTGAGTACAGGTAATGTAGTAGATGTGACCTGCAGTCCTATGTAACACCACAAATAACACAGTGATATCTCTCTGAGTACAGATAATGTATAGATGTGACCTGCAGTCCTATGTAACACCACAGATAACACAGTGATAACTCTCTGAGTACAGATAATGTATAGATGTGACCTGCAGCCCTATGTAACACCACAGATAACACAGTGATAACTCTCTGAGTACAGATAATGTATAGATGTGACCTGCAGTCCTATGTAACACCACAGATAACACAGTGATAACTCTCTGAGTACAGATAATGTATAGATGTGACCTGCAGTCCTATGTAACACCACAGATAACACAGTGATAACTCTCTGAGTACAGATAATGTATAGATGTGACCTGCAGTCCTATGTAACACCACAGATAACAGTGCTAACTCTCTGAGTACAGATAATGTATAGATGTGACCTGCAGTCCTATGTAACACCACAGATAACAGTGATAACTCTCTGAGTACAGATAATGTATAGATGTGACCTGCAGTCCTATGTAACACCACAGATAACACAGTGATAACTCTCTGAGTACAGATAATCTATAGATGTGACCTGCAGTCCTATGTAACACCACAGATAACAGTGATAACTCTCTGAGTACAGATAATCTATAGATGTGACCTGCAGTCCTATGTAACACCACAGATAACAGTGATAACTCTCTGAGTACAGATAATGTATAGATGTGACCTGCAGTCCTATGTAACACCACAGATAACAGTGATAACTCTCTGAGTACAGATAATGTAGTAGATGTCACCTGCAGTCCTATGTAACACCACAGATAACACAGTGATAACTCTCTGAGTACAGATAATGTATAGATGTGACCTGCAGTCCTATGTAACACCACAGATAACAGTGATAACTCTCTGAGTACAGATAATGTATAGATGTGACCTGCAGTCCTATGTAACACCACAGATAACACAGTGATAACTCTCTGAGTACAGATAATGTATAGATGTGACCTGCAGTCCTATGTAACACCACAGATAACACAGTGATAACTCTCTGAGTACAGATAATGTATAGATGTGACCTGCAGTCCTATGTAACACCACAGATAACACAGTGATAACTCTCTGAGTACAGATAATGTATAGATGTGACCTGCAGTCCTATGTAACACCACAGATAACAGTGATAACTCTCTGAGTACAGATAATGTAGTAGATGTGACCTGCAGTCCTATGTAACACCACAGATAACAGTGATAACTCTCTGAGTACAGATAATGTATAGATGTGACCTGCAGCCCTATGTAACACCACAGATAACAGTGATAACTCTCTGAGTACAGATAATGTATAGATGTGACCTGCAGTCCTATGTAACACCACAGATAACAGTGATAACTCTCTGAGTACAGATAATGTATAGATGAGACCTGCAGTCCTATGTAACACCACAGATAACAGTGATAATTCTCTGAGTACAGATAATGTATAGATGTGACCTGCAGTCCTATGTAACACCACAGATAACACAGTGATAACTCTCTGAGTACAGATAATGTAGTAGATGTGACCTGCAGTCCTATGTAACACCACAGATAACACAGTGATAACTCTCTGGGTACAGATAATGTATAGATGTGACCTGCAGTCCTATGTAACACCACAGATAACACAGTGATAACTCTCTGAGTACAAATAATGTAGTAGATGTGACCTGCAGTCCTATGTAACACCACAGATAACAGTGATAACTCTCTGAGTACAGATAATGTATAGATGTGACCTGCAGTCCTATGTAACACCACAGATAACACAGTGATAACTCTCTGAGTACAGATAATGTATAGATGTGACCTGCAGTCCTATGTAACACCACAGATAACAGTGATAACTCTCTGAGTACAGATAATGTATAGATGTGACCTGCAGTCCTATGTAACACCACAGATAACAGTGATAACTCTCTGAGTACAGATAATGTATAGATGTGACCTGCAGTCCTATGTAACACCACAGATAACACAGTGATAACTCTCTGAGTACAGATAATGTATAGATGTGACCTGCAGTCCTATGTAACACCACAGATAACACAGTGATAACTCTCTGAGTACAGATAATGTATAGATGTGACCTGCAGTCCTATGTAACACCACAGATAACACAGTGATAACTCTCTGAGTACAAATAATGTATAGATGTGACCTGCAGTCCTATGTAACACCACAGATAACACAGTGATAACTCTCTGAGTACAAATAATGTAGTAGATGTGACCTGCAGTCCTATGTAACACCACAGATAACACAGTGATAACTCTCTGAGTACAGATAATGTATAGATGTGACCTGCAGTCCTATGTAACACCACAGATAACAATGATAACTCTCTGAGTACAGATAATGTATAGATGTGACCTGCAGTCCTATGTAACACCCCAGATAACAGTGATAACTCTCTGAGTACAGATAATGTATAGATGTGACCTGCAGTCCTATGTAACACCACAGATAACAGTGATAACTCTCTGAGTACAGATAATGTAGTAGATGTGACCTGCAGTCCTATGTAACACCACAGATAACTGTGATAACTCTCTGAGTACAGATAATGTATAGATGTGACCTGCAGTCCTATGTAACACCACAGATAACACTGTGATAACTCTCTGAGTACAGATAATGTATAGATGTGACCTGCAGTCCTATGTAACACCACAGATAACACAGTGATATCTCTCTGAGTACAGATAATGTATAGATGTGACCTGCAGTCCTATGTAACACCACAGATAACAGTGATAACTCTCTGAGTACAGATAATGTAGTAGATGTGACCTGCAGTCCTATGTAACACCACAGATAACAGTGATAACTCTCTGAGTACAGATAATGTATAGATGTGACCTGCAGTCCTATGTAACACCACAGATAACACAGTGATAACTCTCTGAGTACAGATAATGTATAGATGTGACCTGCAGTCCTATGTAACACCACAGATAACAGTGATAACTCTCTGAGTACAGATAATGTATAGATGTGACCTGCAGTCCTATGTAACACCACAGATAACAGTGATAACTCTCTGAGTACAGATAATGTAGTAGATGTGACCTGCAGTCCTATGTAACACCACAGATAACAGTGATAACTCTCTGAGTACAGATAATGTATAGATGTGACCTGCAGTCCTATGTAACACCACAGATAACACAGTGATAACTCTCTGAGTACAGATAATGTATAGATGTGACCTGCAGTCCTATGTAACACCACAGATAACAGTGATAACTCTCTGAGTACAGATAATGTATAGATGTGACCTGCAGTCCTATGTAATACCACAGATAACACAGTGATAACTCTCTGAGTACAGATAATGTATAGATGTGACCTGCAGTCCTATGTAACACCACAGATAACAGTGATAACTCTCTGAGTACAGATAATGTATAGATGTGACCTGCAGTCCTATGTAACACCACAGATAACACAGTGATAACTCTCTGAGTACAGATAATGTATAGATGTGACCTGCAGTCCTATGTAACACCACAGATAACACGGTGATAACTCTCTGAGTACAGATAATGTAGTAGATGTGACCTGCAGTCCTATGTAACACCACAGATAACACAGTGATGACTCTCTGAGTACAGATAATGTATAGATGTGACCTGCAGTCCTATGTAACACCACAGATAACAGTGATAACTCTCTGAGTACAGATAATGTAGTAGATGTGACCTGCAGTCCTATGTAACACCACAGATAACTGTGATAACTCTCTGAGTACAGATAATGTATAGATGTGACCTGCAGTCCTATGTAACACCACAGATAACACAGTGATAACTCTCTGAGTACAGATAATGTATAGATGTGACCTGCAGTCCTATGTAACACCACAGATAACAGTGATAACTCTCTGAGTACAGATAATGTAGTAGATGTGACCTGCAGTCCTATGTAACACCACAGATAACAGTGATAACTCTCTGAGTACAGATAATGTATAGATGTGACCTGCAGTCCTATGTAACACCACAGATAACAGTGATAACTCTCTGAGGACAGATAATGTATAGATGTGACCTGCAGTCCTATGTAACACCACAGATAACACAGTGATAACTCTCTGAGTACAGATAATGTATAGATGTGACCTGCAGTCCTATGTAACACCACAGATAACACAGTGATAACTCTCTGAGTACAGATAATGTATAGATGTGACCTGCAGTCCTATGTAACACCACAGATAACACAGTGATAACTCTCTGAGTACAGATAATGTATAGATGTGACCTGCAGTCCTATGTAACACCACAGATAACACAGTGATAACGCTCTGAGTACAGATAATGTATAGATGTGACCTGCAGTCCTATGTAACACCACAGATAACAGTGATAACTCTCTGAGTACAGATAATGTATAGATGTGACCTGCAGTCCTATGTAACACCACAGATAACAGTGATAACTCTCTGAGTACAGATAATGTATAGATGTGACCTGCAGTCCTATGTAACACCACAGATAACAGTGATAACTCTCTGAGTACAGATAATGTATAGATGTCACCTGCAGTCCTATGTAACACCACAGATAACACAGTGATAACTCTCTGAGTACAGATAATGTATAGATGTGACCTGCAGTCCTATGTAACACCACAGATAACAGTGATAACTCTCTGAGTACAGATAATGTATAGATGTGACCTGCAGTCCTATGTAACACCACAGATAACACAGTGATAACTCTCTGAGTACAGATGATGTATAGATGTGACCTGCAGTCCTATGTAACACCACAGATAACACAGTGATAACTCTCTGAGTACAGATAATGTATAGATGTGACCTGCAGTCCTATGTAACACCACAGATAACAGTGATAACTCTCTGAGTACAGATAATGTAGTAGATGTGACCTGCAGTCCTATGTAACACCACAGATAACAGTGATAACTCTCTGAGTACAGATAATGTAGTGATGTGACCTGCAGTCCTATGTAACACCACAGATAACACAGTGATAACTCTCTGAGTACAGATAATGTATAGATGTGACCTGCAGTCCTATGTAACACCACAGATAACACAGTGATAACTCTCTGAGTACAGATAATGTATAGATGTGACCTGCAGTCCTATGTAACACCGCAGATAACACAGTGATAACTCTCTGAGTACAGATAATGTAGTAGATGTGACCTGCAGTCCTATGTAACACCACAGATAACAGTGATAACTCTCTGAGTACAGATAATGTATAGATGTGACCTGCAGTCCTATGTAACACCACAGATAACACAGTGATAACTCTCTGAGTACAGATAATGTATAGATGTGACCTGCAGTCCTATGTAACACCACAGATAACACAGTGATATCTCTCTGAGTACAGATAATGTAGTAGATGTGACCTGCAGTCCTATGTAACACCACAGATAACAGTGATAACTCTCTGAGTACATATAATGTATAGATGTGACCTGCAGTCCTATGTAACACCACAGATAACAGTGATAACTCTCTGAGTACAGATAATGTATAGATGTGACCTGCAGTCCTATGTAACACCACAGATAACACAGTGATAACTCTCTGAGCACAGATAATGTATAGATGTGACCTGCAGTCCTATGTAACACCACAGATAACACAGTGATAACTCTGAGTACAGATAATGTATAGATGTGACCTGCAGTCCTATGTAACACCACAGATAACAGTGATATCTCTCTGAGTACAGATAATGTATAGATGTGACCTGCAGTCCTATGTAACACCACAGATAACACGGTGATAACTCTCTGAGTACAGATAATGTAGTAGATGTGACCTGCAGTCCTATGTAACACCACAGATAACACAGTGATAACTCTCTGAGTACAGATAATGTATAGATGTGACCTGCAGTCCTATGTAACACCACAGATAACAGTGATAACTCTCTGAGTACAGATAATGTATAGATGTGACCTGCAGTCCTATGTAACACCACAGATAACAGTGATAACTCTCTGAGTACAGATAATGTATAGATGTGACCTGCAGTCCTATGTAACACCACAGATAACAGTGATAACTCTCTGAGTACAGATAATGTATAGATGTGACCTGCAGTCCTATGTAACACCACAGATAACAGTGATAACTCTCTGAGTACAGATAATGTAGTGATGTGACCTGCAGTCCTATGTAACACCACAGATAACACAGTGATAACTCTCTGAGTACAGATAATGTATAGATGTGACCTGCAGTCCTATGTAACACCGCAGATAACACAGTGATAACTCTCTGAGTACAGATAATGTAGTAGATGTGACCTGCAGTCCTATGTAACACCACAGATAACAGTGATAACTCTCTGAGTACAGATAATGTATAGATGTGACCTGCAGTCCTATGTAACACCACAGATAACACAGTGATAACTCTCTGAGCACAGATAATGTATAGATGTGACCTGCAGTCCTATGTAACACCACAGATAACACAGTGATAACTCTGAGTACAGATAATGTATAGATGTGACCTGCAGTCCTATGTAACACCACAGATAACAGTGATATCTCTCTGAGTACAGATAATGTATAGATGTGACCTGCAGTCCTATGTAACACCACAGATAACACGGTGATAACTCTCTGAGTACAGATAATGTAGTAGATGTGACCTGCAGTCCTATGTAACACCACAGATAACACAGTGATAACTCTCTGAGTACAGATAATGTATAGATGTGACCTGCAGTCCTATGTAACACTACAGATAACAGTGATAACTCTCTGAGTACAGATAATGTATAGATGTGACCTGCAGTCCTATGTAACACCACAGATAACAGTGATAACTCTCTGAGTACAGATAATGTATAGATGTGACCTGCAGTCCTATGTAACACCACAGATAACACAGTGATAACTCTCTGAGTACAGATAATGTATAGATGTGACCTGCAGTCCTATGTAACACCACAGATAACAGTGATAACTCTCTGAGTACAAATAATGTATAGATGTGACCTGCAGTCCTATGTAACACCACAGATAACACAGTGATATCTCTCTGAGTACAGATAATGTATAGATGTGACCTGCAGTCCTATGTAACACCACAGATAACACAGTGATATCTCTCTGAGTACAGATAATGTATAGCTGTGACCTGCAGTCCTATGTAACACCACAGATAACACAGTGATAACTCTCTGAGTACAGACAATGTATAGATGTGACCTGCAGTCCTATGTAACACCACAGATAACACAGTGATAACTCTCTGAGTACAGATAATGTATAGATGTGACCTGCAGTCCTATGTAACACCACAGATAACAGTGATAACTCTCTGAGTACACATAATGTAGTAGATGTGACCTGCAGTCCTATGTAACACCACAGATAACACAGTGATAACTCTCTGAGTACAGATAATGTATAGATGTGACCTGCAGTCCTATGTAACACCACAGATAACAGTGATAACTCTCTGAGTACAGATAATGTATAGATGTGACCTGCAGTCCTATGTAACACCACAGATAACAGTGATAACTCTCTGAGTACAGATAATGTATAGATGTGACCTGCAGTCCTATGTAACACCACAGATAACACAGTGATAACTCTCTGAGTACAGATAATGTATAGATGTGACCTGCAGTCCTATGTAACACCACAGATAACACAGTGATAACTCTCTGAGTACAGATAATGTATAGATGTGACCTGCAGTCCTATGTAACACCACAGATAACAGTGATATCTCTCTGAGTACAGATAATGTATAGATGTGACCTGCAGTCCTATGTAACACCACAGATAACACAGTGATAACTCTCTGAGTACAGATAATGTATAGATGTGACCTGCAGTCCTATGTAACACCACAGATAACAGTGATAACTCTCTGAGTACACATAATGTAGTAGATGTGACCTGCAGTCCTATGTAACACCACAGACACTGATAATTTGGTAGATTCCTTTATCATAGTCATAACTCTGTACTATATGACCAGCTCAGTGCCCCCCGGACCCTCAGACATTCGCCCCCATCCCATAATCCCGCTGTGTGGGTGCAGACACAGGACATAAAGTACCCGGCGAGGCCTGAACACTCACAGCGGGATTTTCTCCTCTTCCGCTTTGGCGGGCATTGATTTCAGATAAATATCCGTCCCCGGGGGCCGCGCCGACTCGATTCCCTTAATTGTGGCCCTATTGACATGTCATTTTTAGCTGTTTAGACTGTCAGCAGACATCGCTCACACAGACAAATCTCTTCTGCCCAAGGAAAGAGCAGAAAGCACCGAGAGATGGAAAGTGGGAACATAACTCAAAGATGGCACCAAATTAATTGCATCCTCCTATATCGCCGGCAACCAGAGGAAGGAAACATTTATCTGCTGCACCGTCCGGCCCTAAGACCCACTATGTCCCAGCCAAGGGGCCTCCAGCTGCTGCAAAACTACAACTCCCAGCATGGCCGGACAGCTTTTTTCCAGTGTTTCCCAAATAGGGTGCCTCCTGCTGTTGAAAACAACAACTCCCAGCATGCCCAGATAACTTTTGGCCAGTGCTTCCCAATTAGGGTGCCTCCAGCTGTTGCAAAACTACAACTGTCAGCATACCAGACAGCTTTTGGCCAGTGTTTCCCAACCAGGTGCCTCCTGCTGTGGCAAAACTACAATTCCCAGCATGCCCAGACACCTTTTGGCCAGTGCTTCCCAATTTGGGTGCCTCCAGCTGTTGCAAAACTACAACTCCCAGCATGCCCAGACACTTCCAGCACTTAGAAGAGGGGGGAAAACCCCGGTGGAGGAAACCTATAGGGAAACCATGACTGAAGTATTGCCCATCCCTTGGGCTCAAAACAGTGTTTCCCAACCAGAGTGCCTCCAGCTGTTGCAAAACTGGAACTCTCAGCATGCCCAGACAGCTTTTGGCCAGTGCTTCCCAATTGCGGTGCCTCCAGCTGTTGCAAAACTACAACTCCCAGCATGCCCAGACAGCCTTTGGCCAGTGTTTCCCAACCAGGGTGCCTTCAGCTGTTGTAAAACTACAACTCCAAGCATGGCCGGACAGTTTTTGGCCAGTGCTTCCCAATTGGGGTGCCTCCAGCTGTTGCAAACCTAAACTCCCAGCATGCCCAGACAGCTTTTGGCCAGTGTTTCCCAACCAGAGTGCCTCCAGCTGTTGCAAAACTGCAACTCCCAAAATGGCATGCTAGAAGTTGTAGTTTTGCAACAGCTGGAGGCACCCTGGTTGGGAACACTGCTATAACCAGATCTCATACCCAACAAAGGATAACTCTCATCGTCTTACAACAGAGAATGATGGGAGTTTATTACAGATCTCCATGAACAGAATCCTAGAACTACAGTAAAGACTGACGCTGATATAGAGGGAGATGATACATTGGGATTCCGATTCACTTTACCCTTTGTTACTTTGTTGCCATTACTATTTTAAATTCTATTTAGGTTTATAATACCTTTATTTTATAATAACAACATTTATAATATACAGTTACAATGAAGTTTATACTTCTTTTAGAAAAGTTAAAAAAATATGTCATAACATTTACCAGATTTATTTTAATTTATCAATCATTTAAAAAAAATGTTTTATTATTATTTTTTTCCATCAATTTCCCTCAGACATGATGCTGCCCCCACCATGATCACTGTAGGGATGGTATTGGGGAGGTGATGGGCAGTGCCTGGTTTCCTCCAGACATGATGCTGCCCCCACCATGATCACTGTAGGGATGGTATTGGGCAGGTGATGGGCAGTACCTGGTTTCCCCCAGACATGATGCTGCCCCCACCATGATCACTGTAGGGATGGTATTGGGCAGGTGATGGGCAGTACCTGGTTTCCTCTATACATGATGCTGCCCCCACCATGTTCACTGTAGGGATGGTATTGGGCAGGTGATGGGCAGTACCTGGTTTCCCCCAGACATGATGTTTCCCCCACCATGATCACTATAGGGATGGTATTGGGCAGGTAATGGGCAGTACCTGGTTTCCCCCACACATGATGTCGCCCCCACCATGATCACTGTAGGGATGGTATTGGGCAGGTGATGGGCAGTACCTGGTTTCCTCCAGACATGATGCTTCCCCCACCATGATCACTGTAGGGATGGTATTGGGCAGGTAATGGGCAGTACCTGGTTTCCCCCACACATGATGTCGCCCCCACCATGATCACTGTAGGGATGGTATTGGGCAGGTGATGGGCAGTACCTGGTTTCCTCCAGACATGATGCTGCCCCCACCATGATCACTGTAGGGATGGTATTGGGCAGGTGATGGGCAGTGCCTGGTTTCCCCCAGATATGATGCTGCCCCCACCATGATCACTGTAGGGATGGTATTGGGCAGGTGATGGACAGTACCTGGTTTCCCCCAGACATGATGCTGCCCCCACCATGATCACTGTAGGGATGGTATTGGGCAGGTGATGGGCAGTGCCTGGTTTCCCCCAGATATGATGCTGCCCCCACCATGATCACTGTAGGGATGGTATTGGGCAGGTGATGGACAGTACCTGGTTTCCCCCAGACATGATGCTGCCCCCCACCATGATCACTGTAGGGATGGTATTGGGCAGGTGATGGACAGTACCTGGTTTCCCCCAGACATGATGCTGCCCCCACCATGATCACTGTAGGGATGGTATTGGGCAGGTGATGGGCAGTGCCTGGTTTCCCCCAGACATGATGCTGCCCCCACCATGATCACTGTAGGGATGGTATTGGGAAGGTGATGGGCAGTGCCTGGTTTCCTCCAGACATGATGCTGTCCCCACCATGATCACTGTATCGATGGTATTGGGCAGGTGATGGGCAGTGCCTGGTTTATGCTAGACATGATGCTGCCCCCACCATGATCACTGTAGGGATGGTATTGGGCAGGTGATGGGCAGTGCCTGGTTTCCCCCAGACATGATGCTGTCCCCACCATGATCACTGTATCGATGGTATTGGGAAGGTGATGGGCTGTACCTGGTTTCCCCCAGACATGATGCTGCCCCCACCATGATCACTGTAGGGATGGTATTGGGCAGGTGATGGGCAGTGCCTGGTTTCCTCCAGACATGATGCTGCCCCCACCACGATCACTGTAGGGATGGTATTGGGCAGGTGATGGGCAGTACCTGGTTTCCTCCAGACATGATGCTGCCCCCACCATGATCACTGTAGGGATGGTATTGGGCAGGTGATGGGCAGTACCTGGTTTCCTCCAGACATGATGCTGCCCCCACCATGATCACTGTAAGGATGGTATTGGGCAGGTGATGGGCAGTGCCTGGTTTTCTCCAGACATGATGCTGCCCCCACCATGATCACTGTAGGGATGGTATTGGGGAGGTGATGGGCAGTGCCTGGTTTCCCCCAGACATGATGCTGCCCCCACCATGATCACTGTAGGGATGGTATTGGGCAGGTGATGGGCAGTACCTGGTTTTCTCCAGACATGATGCTGCCCCCACCACGATCACTGTAGGGATGGTATTGGGCAGATGATGGGCAGTGCCTGGTTTCCTCCAGACATGATGCTGCCCCCACCATGATCACTGTAGGGATGGTATTGGGGAGGTGATGGGCAGTGCCTGGTTTCCTCCAGACATGATGCTGCCCCCACCATGCTTCACTGTAGGGATGGTATTGGGCAGGTGATGGGCAGTACCCGATATCCCCCAGACATGATGCTGCCCCCACCATGATCACTGTAGGGATGGTATTGGGCAGGTGATGGGCAGTACCTGGTTTCCCCCAGACATGATGTTTCCCCCACCATGATCACTGTAGGGATGGTATTGGGCAGGTGATGGGCAGTACCTGGTTTCCCCCAGACATGATGCTGCCCCCACCATGATCACTGTAGGGATGGTATTGGGGAGGTAATGGGCAGTGCCTGGTTTCCTCCAGACATGATGCTGCCCCCACCATGATCACTGTAGTAATGGTATTGGGCAGGTGATGGGCAGTACCTGGTTTCCTCCAGATATGATGCTGCCCCCACCATGATCACTGTAGGGATGGTATTGGGCAGGTGATGGGCAGTACCTGGTTTCCCCCAGACATGATGCTGCCCCCACCATGATCACTGTAGGGATGGTATTGGGGAGGTAATGGGCAGTGCCTGGTTTCCTCCAGACATGATGCTGCCCCCACCATGATCACTGTAGGGATGGTATTGGGCAGGTGATGGGCAGTGCCTGGTTTCCTCCAGACATGATGCTGCCCCCACCATGATCACTGTAGGGATGGTATTGGGCAGGTGATGGGCAGTGCCTGGTTTCCCCCAGACATGATGCTGCCCCCACCATGATCACTGTAGGGATGGTATTGGGCAGGTGATGGGCAGTGCCTGGTTTCCTCCAGACATGATGCTGCCCCCACCATGATCACTGTAGGGATGGTATTGGGGAGGTGATGGGCAGTGCCTGGTTTCCCCCAGACATGATGCTGCCCCCACTATGATCACTGTAGGGATGGTATTGGGCAGGTGATGGGCAGTGCCTGGTTTCCTCCAGACATGATGCTGCCCCCAGCACGATCACTGTAGGGATGGTATTGGGGAGGTGATGGGCAGTGCCTGGTTTCCTCCAGACATGATGCTGCCCCCACCATGATCACTGTAGGGATGGTATTGTGCAGGTGATGGGCAGTGCCTGGTTTCCTCCAGACATGATGCTGCCCCCACCATGATCACTGTAGGGATGGTATTGGGCAGGTGATGGGCAGTGCCTGGTTTCCCCCAGACATGATGCTGCCCCCACCATGATCACTGTAGGGATGGTATTGGGCAGGTGATGGGCAGTGCCTGGTTTCCCCCAGACATGATGCTGCCCCCACCATGATCACTGTAGGGATGGTATTGGGCAGGTGATGGGCAGTGCCTGGTTTCCTCCAGACATGATGCTGCCCCCACCATGATCACTGTAGGGATGGTATTGGGGAGGTGATGGGCAGTGCCTGGTTTCCCCCAGACATGATGCTGCCCCCACTATGATCACTGTAGGGATGGTATTGGGCAGGTGATGGGCAGTGCCTGGTTTCCTCCAGACATGATGCTGCCCCCAGCACGATCACTGTAGGGATGGTATTGGGGAGGTGATGGGCAGTGCCTGGTTTCCTCCAGACATGATGCTGCCCCCACCATGATCACTGTAGGGATGGTATAAGGTCAGGTGATGGGCAGTGCCTGGTTTCCCCCAGACATGATGCTGCCCCCACCATGATCACTGTAGGGATGGTATTGTGCAGGTGATGGGCAGTGCCTGGTTTCCTCCAGACATGATGCTGCCCCCACCATGATCACTGTATGGATGGTATTGGGCAGGTGATGGGCAGTACCTGGTTTTCTCCAGACATGATGCTGCCCCCACCATGATCACTGTAGGGATGGTATTAGGCAGGTGATGGGCAGTGCCTGAGTAGCTGAGTTGCCCATAGCAACCAATCAGATCATTGCTTTCATTTTGAGCAAAGCCTCTGCAAAATGAAAGAAGCAATCTGATTGGTTGCTATGGGCAACTGGGCAACTTTTCCTCTGCTCAGGTTTTGATAAATCTCCCCTTATATTGTAACAAATATGTCAGTAAAGGGTTCTGGCCCAGAAGGAATTCATTTCTGCAGATTTCTCCCTCTCCTCGTATATCCTATAAGCTTCCTTCCCCGGGGTTTACTAGCTCTTATCTAACGTAATGGGGCGAGCGGCGCGGTAATATTGCGGTTTGCACAATAATTCATTCTCCTTCTCCGCGAACCATTAAATATGAAGCCTGCAGCGTCCCTGGAGATTATCCCCGGGGTGATCCGCCGCGCGGCTGGGAGCACTGACAGCTCCAGGGAATACTGGGACTCTGCGGAGGAGAACTGATTGCTCACACTTTCCGCTGCTTGACTGCGCCCATACAGGAGAGCTGCTTGTCCTGTCATTAGCGCACATTGTAACGGGATGTCAGCGCCGCGCCGGGTCACTGATCATGGAAATCGCCCTGTTAGCTGACTCATTCCAGCTCCAACATCTCTGTATAGATAAAGGAGGCAGACAGCCAGAGCCGGCGCCCGTTACATGCCAGGCCGCACACATTTATATAGGACTGCTTGTATTTTCTCTCAACCAGAGACATCACAGCAGAACTTTAATATTATAGATCAGTGTTTATTAACCAGGGTGCTTCCAACTGCCGCAAAACTACAACTCCCAACATGCCCGGAAAGCCTTTGGCTGTCCGAGCATGCTGGGAGTTGTAGTTTTGCAACAGCTGGAGGCACCCTGGTCAGAAAACACTGCTTTAGGGTACGTTCACACACGCGGATTTTCGCAGCGTATTTAGCTGCGGATCCACTGGTGATTGCCCCGCTCTATGCTGGCTTTATATGTCCCGGCAATACGCTGCTACCAGCAGACACAGTGCAGCGATGTGCACGGCTTACTCGCACATCGTGGCCGCTCTCCCTGCTCTGAGCTAGGGAGAGAGCTCTGGCGATGTGTGCGTATACTGCGACTCGCACATTGCAGTGTGTCTGCTGTAGCGGCGTATTGCCGCTACGAGCAGGCACATGAAAAGCCAGCATAGAGCGGGCCTTCACCAGCAGATTTGCAGCGTAAAATCCGCTGTAAATCCGCGCGTGTGAACGTACCCTTAAAGTATGAGGCCAGGATGCTCACTGACAGCAAGCAGAGATCTTGAGAAATTGAAATGAAGAAGAAAACAAAAAATTGGTGCCGTTATTACACATTCACACATGTGATTTCATGCTGTGTTCCATCATTTAGTTATATTCTGGTTGGGAAACCCTGTTGCAGCTGGCGATTCAGAACGCATTCACACCTACAGGATCTGCTGCAGATTTGATGCTGTATTTAATCATTTAGTTATATTCTGGTTGGGAAACCCTGTTGCAGCTGGCGATTCAGAACACATTCACACCTACAGGATCTGCTGCAGATTTGATGCTGTGTTCCATCATTTAGTTATATTCTGGTTGGGAAACCCTGTTGCAGCTGGCGATTCAGAACGCATTCACACCTACAGGATCTGCTGCAGATTTGATGCTGTGTTCCATCATTTAGTTATATTCTGGTTGGGAAACCCTGTAGCAGCTGGCGATTCAGAACGCATTCACACCTACAGTATCTGTTGCAGATTTGATGCTGTGTTCAATCATTTAGTTATATTCTAGTTAGGAAACCCTGTTGCAGCTGGCGATTTAGAAAACATTCGCACCAACAGGACGGATCTGCTGCAGATTTGATGCTGTGTTCAATCATTTAGTTATATTCTGGTTGGGAAACCCTGTTGCAGCCGGCGATTCAGAACACATTCACACCTACAGGATCTGCTGCAGATTTGATGCTGTGTTCCATCATTTAGTTACATTCTGAAGGGAATATAGAGCGGCATTTATTATTGTAGTGTAAGTGAAGTATTTTTCTACACCTTTTTTTTGTGTTCTGGTAATGTGTAGGAGCGCCAAATTTAGTAAATGGTCACAGAGGATTTGATACATTTTGTGCAGGTCACATTTTCTGAAATTTCTCACTTCACATACACCAAAAAGCTAAGCTAAGTCTGGGCTGTTGTAGTTTTAGAGACTTTTTAGAGGCTTTGCGCACTTTTTGCACCTTTTCACAAAATGGCGCAGTTCATAAAATCTTTCCATATCATGTGTATTGCCAAAATCACTGGATTGCAACTCAATATCAGCAGAAATGTGTAAACCAAAAGGGGCAAAAAAGGTGCAAATAAACCCTGCTTGCACCTTTTTTGTGCCTTTTCTAGACACAAAAAAACGGTCTGAAGACCCATCCTTGTGATTCCATGGGGGGGGGGGCGGTTTCTTTCCTACGTTATTGCACTTTACACACTTGTATTTGCATTTGATCCGATTTTCTTGTATTTTGCTGGGGGCGCTGTTGCATAAATACTTATGGCTGGAGTTTGCTGTTAGCTGTGGTGAAAGGTGGTACTGCAAGTCACAAAGTAGATTGAATTGTAAAAGTCTGAATATTCTCTACTGGTTTGGAGATGAGTTATGATGATCAGATGTCTCCTTATTATCCAGTGTAAAACCACAGAAAACACAGCGATAAGTCTGTGACCTGCAGTCCTATGTAACACCACAGATAACACAGTGATAACTCTCTGAGTACAGATAATGTATAGATGTGACCTGCAGTCCTATGTAACACCACAGATAACAGTGATAACTCTCTGAGTACAGATAATGTATAGATGTGACCTGCAGTCCTATGTAACACCACAGATAACAGTGATAACTCTCTGAGTACTGATAATGTATAGATGTGACCTGCAGTCCTATGTAACACCACAGATAACACAGTGATAACTCTCTGAGTACAGATAATGTATAGATGTGACCTGCAGTCCTATGTAACACCACAGATAACACAGTGATAACTATGAGTACAGATAATGTATAGATGTGACCTGCAGTCCTATGTAACACCACAGATAACACAGTGATAACTCTCTGAGTACAGATAATGTAATAGATGTGACCTGCAGTCCTATGTAACACCACAGATAACAGTGATAACTCTCTGAGTACAGATAATGTAGTAGATGTGACCTGCAGTCCTATGTAACACCACAGATAACACAGTGATAACTCTCTGAGTACAGATAATGTAGTAGATGTGACCTGCAGTCCTATGTAACATCACAGATAACACAGTGATAACTCTCTGAGTACAGATAATGTAGTAGATGTGACCTGCAGTCCTATGTAACACCACAGATAACACAGTGATAACTCTCTGAGTACAGATAATGTAGTAGATGTGACCTGCAGTCCTATGTAACACCACAGATAACACAGTGATAACTCTCTGAGTACAGATAATGTAGTAGATGTGACCTGCAGTCCTATGTAACACCACAGATAACACAATGATAACTAGTGCAGATGATGTGGTATATATTAGCTGCAGTCCCATGTAACCTCTTAATGAAAAGGACTCCGCTCTGCTACATCTCTGGAGAGACCAATTCTGACTATCTTCAGCCCTGTCCGGCGCCCCCTGCAGGTCTAAGCTGATACATTTACTGTTCTTATTGTTCTTGGGACCTTTTGGAATTCAGAATTTTTGCATTTGTCATCACATCTTAGGTTTTATTCTTCTTCATTTCATGCGCCAGCGACCAAAAATATTACACAATAAATCAGAAGGGAAACAAATGAAGCTGCGGCCAGTGCGGATGCGATCGCTTCATCTTCCTTACGTGGATGTGACATAACGTGTATATTACAGCATCTTTTCTAATCGAGTGAAAATTAAATATGTACGGTATTACGGCCGCCATGTTTACCTGCACGGTATTGGAGAATATTTATAGGAAGTTGGCGACTGATCGGGGGAGGGGGCGTTGGCATTGAAATGCGTCGGCCGTCATTGCTTCATCCTCCCAATTTTAAGAATTTAGCGAGAATCCTGACCCATTTATGACACTTGTATGATGCTCCTAAAAACTCATCTGTTGATACAGGGACTAGAATAAAGGACCCACGAAAAGAATATAACAGGGAGGTCACCCCTTTAGTTACTAATTCAGAGCATTATGCCGGCCCCCGCAGAGCCCCTCTGGGTCAGTTCTTCCTCTTTAATCAAAAATCAATTATCTGAAATATTTAAGATACATTCGGAATACTTTATGCTCCAGGTATACTGCACTGAAGTCTCAAATAAATGATGAGACTTCACCCCCTCTCTCTGTAAAGCAAAAGGCATCATGAGAATGGAGGCCGCATTAAGAAACCATTTAGTGATGAAATTGCAATCAGTATGGCTGAAAACCCCCACGCCTGCCACATCATTTAAAACAGGTAAGCACAAGACATACACAAGTACCTACTACTTTATTCTCTAAAAATAATCTATGCTGCACTATATAAGCAAATATAAAATAACAAATTCCTGGAGTGCTTTTTTTAAACTATTTTACCAGCTATTTCACATCCCTATAATTTAGAAATTATTTGTTTTTTCCTTACAATAAAAAATGATCATTTAAAAAAATCTAATATATATTGTGTTAAAAATATTAATAAAATAAAATTCAAGTATTCTTGTATTAAAAAATCACATTTATATATATATATATATATATATATATATATATATATATATATATATATATAAATAAATTCCAAGTACCGTATATACTCGAGTATAAGCCGACCCGAATATAAGCCGAGGCCCCTAATTTCACCCCAAAAACCACGGAAAAGTTATTGACTTGACTATAAGCCTAAGGTGGGAAATATATCAACCCCCCCTCCGCCCCTGTCATCATCCAGACCCTCATCATCATCTCCGCCTTTCAATTCCTTTCAGTGGTCTTCAGCCTGCGGACCTCCAGATGTTGCAAAACTACAACTCCCAGCATGGCCCGGACCAGCTCACCCTTCCTTCCCACCGAGGGGAGGTGAGTAGAAAACTAAAGGGGGGGTGGGGAGTCTGGATGATGACGAAGACCGAAGTGGTCTTCAACCTGCAGACCTCCAGATGTTTCAAAACTACAACTCCCAGCATGCCCGGACAGCCATCGGCTGTCCGGGCATGCTGGGAGTTGTAGTTTTGCAACATCTGGAGGTCCGCAGGTTAAAGACCACTAAGAAGGGATTGACAGGCGGAGAGTTCACTCGAGTATAAGCCTAGGGGGGCGTTTTCAGCATGAAAAATTGTGCTGAAAAACTCGGCTTATACTCGAATATATACGGTATATGAAATTCAAAGAATATTTTTTTTTTAATGATACATATAAAAAATTGCAATTTTTGTTAACACCAGCATTTTAGTGAAAAAAATCTAATTTTTCATTTTCACGTCCAATTTTATTGAAATTTTGTCAAACTTCTGTGGGTTGTTAAGGCTCCCTGTACCCCTTGTTACTTTCCGTGAGGGGTCACATGTGGGTGTTTTTTTATTTTTTTTATTAGCCACCTCTGTGCAAATCACCAATGGTCCACATATAGGGTATTTCTGTACTCAAGAGAAATTGTGTTACAAATTTTGGGGGTCGTTTTTCCTTTTACCTCTTGTGAAAATGAAAATATTGGACAATACCAGCATGTTAGTGTAAAAAAATGTATCAAATTAAACACAATTTTAGGGCTCCGAAGTGAGAGAGCGCCATGAGCATTTGAGGCCTAAATTAGGGATTCACAGGCAAGCATTACAATTGCCTCCGCCACCACAAATACCCTACGGCAGTGTTTCCCAAACAGGGTGCCTCCAGCTGTTGCAAAACTCCCAGCATGCCTGGACTGTCAGTGGCTGTCCGGCAATGCTGGGAGTTGTTGTTTTGCAACAGCTGGAGGCTCCTTTTTGGAAACACTGCTGTACGAGTCATTTTAAATTTTTATGGGGGGGGGGGGGGGACTGTGTAAGGGTGTATGTGTAGTGTATTACCCTTCATTTTGTGTTGTGTAGTGTAGTGTTTTCAGGGTACATTCACACGGGCAGGGGTTCACAGCGAGATTCCCGCTGGGAGTTTGAGCTGTGGTGGAACATTTGCCGCAGCTCAAACTTTCAGCAGAAAACTCACTGTAAACCCCTGCCCGTGTGAATGCACCCTGTACATTCACATGGGGTGGGGGGCCGGGTGTCCAAACCTCTCCAGCTGTTGCAAAACTACAACTCCCAGCATGGACTGACAGACCGTGCATGCTGGGAGTTGTAGCTTTGCCACAGCTGAAGGCACACTGGTGAGGAAACTCCGAGTTAGGTAACAGACAAACTCAGTCAGTGCATGCTGGGAGTTGTAGTTTTGCAACAGCTGGAGGCACACTGGTGGGGAAACACTGAGTTCGGTTCTGTGACCTAACTTTGTGTTTCCTCACCAGTGTGCCTCCAGCTGGTGGCAAAACTACAACTCCCAGCATGCACTGACAGACCGTGCATGCTGGAAGTTGTAGTCATGCAACAGCTGGAGGCACGCAACTACAACTCCCAGCATGCTGAGACAGCAGTTTGCTGTTCGTGCATGCTGGGAGTTGTAGTTATGCAACATCTGGAGGGCCACAGTTTAGAGACCACTGCACAGTGATGTCCAAACTGTGGCCTTCCAGATGTTGCAAAACTACAACTCCCAGCATGCCCGGACCAGCTCACCCTTCCTTCCCACCGAGGGGAGGAGAATAGAAAACTAAAGGGGGGGGGGGGGGAGTCTGGATGATGACGAAGGCCGAAGTGGTCTTCAACCTGCAGACCTCCAGATGTTTCAAAACTACAACTCCCAGCATGCCCGGACAGCCATCGGCTGTCCGGGCATGCTGGGAGTTGTAGTTTTGCAACATCTGGAGGTCCGCAGGTTGAAGACCACTAAGAAGGGATTGACAGGCGGAGAGTTCACTCGAGAATAAGCCTAGGGGGGCGTTTTCAGCTCGAAAAATTGTGCTGAAAAACTCGGCTTATACTCGAGTATATACGGTATATGAAATTCCAAGAATATTGTTTTTTTAATGATACACATAAAAAATAGCAATTTTTGTTAACACCAGCATTTTAGTGAAAAAAATCTAATTTTTCATTTTCACGTCCAATTTTATAGAAATTTTGTCAAACTCCTGTGGGTTGTTAAGGCTCCCTGTACCCCTTGTTACTTTCCGTGAGGGGTCACATGTGGGTGTTTTTTTATTTTTTTTTATTAGCCACCTCTGTGCAAATCACCAATGGTCCACATATAGGGTATTTCTGTACTCAAGAGAAATTGTGTTACAAATTTTGGGGGTCGTTTTTCATTTTACCTCTTGTGAAAATGAAAATATTGGACAATACCAGCATGTTAGTGTAAAAAAATGTATCAAATTAAACACAATTTTAGGGCTCCGAAGTGAGAGAGCGCCATGAGCATTTGAGGCCTAAATTAGGGATTCACAGGCAAGCATTACAATTGCCTCCGCCACCACAAATACCCTACGGCAGTGTTTCCCAAACAGGGTGCCTCCAGCTGTTGCAAAACTCCCAGCATGCCTGGACAGTCAGTGGCTGTCCGGACATGCTGGGAGTTGTTGTTTTGCAACAGCTGGAGGCTCCTTTTTGGAAACACTGCTGTACGAGTCATTTTAAATTTTTATGGGGGGGGGGGGGACTGTGTAAGGGTGTATGTGTAGTGTATTACCCTTCATTTTGTGTTGTGTAGTGTAGTGTTTTCAGGGTACATTCACACGGGCAGGGGTTCCAGATGTTGCAAAACTACAAATCCCAGCATGCCCACACAGCCATTTGCTGTCTTGGCATGCTGGGATTTGTAGTTTTGCAAGATCTAAACTGTGGTCCTCCAGACCTCCAGGCCCCTTACCCAGATCGCCGTCGCTAAAGTCCTGCACCACAATCGCCATGACATCAGAATCACCGCCGGATGACGTCATCGCAGCCACCGTTGCCTGGACCTGGATCGGGTTAGCTCCACCGTTCCTCCGCTCTGTCGGAACACTCATGGGTGGGCAGAGTGGGGTAACTTAACTTTAACCCCCAGCCCCCTTTTGTGATTGGTCGGTCGCTTCTGACCGATCAATCGCTGGGATAGGATGGGTGGCACCCCTGCCACCTCACTCCAATCACTTCAGGGGGACCGAGGCTGTGTCAGACAGCCCCGATCCCCCTTATTTTCTGGGTCATTGGGTCAATGGAGACCTGTATGACCCGGAATTGTGGAAAAACGCTGGTCTGAATTGACTGGCGATTTACGGTGATCACCAATATGGGGGGGTCTCAGAACCCTCCTTGGCGATGTGCCGGGATGCCTGCTGAATGATTTGTACGCCCTGCGTCCTGAAGAGGTTAAAGATAAATATATGCTATATATTTTTCTGGTATTTTTATGATGATTATTGTTTTAAGATAAATATCCACTATATATTGTTGTATTTTTATGATGATTATTGTTGTTGTTTTCTCCCCTTTATTACAGTGATAGGACGGATCTCGCATGGCTCTGCAGATTAGGCCCTGGCGCTCCCTTCCCGCCCCGGAGAAGATGGATTTAGGCGCACACACTGGGCTCAGGCCGCGCATCCTTCACTTTAATGTTAGTTGAGTTGAACACTCGCCTGAAGCGCCACCATTTATCTACTGGTCTGTGAGTGCACAAGTCTATGGTGAATAGATCATTCCATGTGTCTGATACAATCAGGGCGGCTGGAGAGGCGAGCTGTCAGCCCGGCAGGGAGAGGCCAGAGATGGCGGCATTAGGAAGAACTCCGACTGACAGGGCTCAGTGCACACACAGGAGGCTGCAGCCATGAATCCAGCGTCTGACCAAATGCATCCAACAAGCGAGCGCAGATTGTGGACGATGGAAACCACCAGTAGATCCTAAAAGTTATGACGTTTGGTTGCAATTTTATCGTCTGTAACATAAATTTTAAAGGGGTACTCCGGCCCTAAGACATTTTATCCCCTATCCAAAGGATAGGGGATAAGATGTCTGACTGGGGGGGGGTCCCGCTACTGGGGACCCCCACAATCTTGCATTCGGCACCCACCTCTTTGAGCTGCACGCCGCGCTGCCAGCTCACAAACTGCCGGGTGGCGACCACGGGGTCAGGGTATCGTGATGTCACCACTCCGCCCCCGTGTGACGTCACCCTCCAATAGACTTGCATAGCGGGGGGCAGGGAGAGTGACGTCACACGGGGGGGGGGGAGTCGTGACGTCACGCTTGGAATTGTAGTTATGCAACAGATGGAGGCTTTCTGTTTGGAAAACACTGGGTTAGGATTTAGATACTCTAACATAGGGTTAGGGTTATGTTGTCTTGTCATTAAAGAGCTTGGATACAGTTGGATACAGTCCTAGGAGGCCTAACAGCGGAAGCCTGTTCCGGGCATGCTGGAAGTTTAGTTTTGCAACAGCTGGAGATACACTATTTGGAAATCATTGGGTTAGAGACTCTAAGCATATCCCTAACATAGGGTTAAAGGGGTATTCCGGTGAAAACATTTTTTTTTTCATATCAACTGGCTCCAGAGTAAAACAGATTTGTAAATGACTTCTATTAAAAAATCGTAATCCTACCGGTACTTATCAGCTGCTGAAGTTGAGTTGTTCTTTTCTGTCTGACCACAGTGCTCTCTGCTGACACCTCTGTCTGTCTCGGGAACTGTCCAGAGTAGAAGCAAATCCCCATAGCAAACCTCTCCTACTCTGTGCAGTTCCCGAGACAGACAGAGGTGTCAGCAGAGAGCACTGTGGTCAGACAGAAAAGAACAACTCAACTTCAGCAGCTGATAAGTACCGGTAGGATTACAATTTTTTTTTACAGAAGTCATTTATAACTCTGAAAGTGAAAAGAAAGTTAAAGACGGCCCGTACGGGCCAGAGGAAGCGTCCTCGAGCGCGAAACTAGTTGCCGCCCCACCGTCACGCCCCCGCCTCACCTGTCCGGTCTACTGAAGCTTTTGTATTCCTTTGTAAATAAAGCTTGAATTTTTGCATTGTGACCAGCGGTGAGTACTTACCTGTGGACATTCTCCGTTTCCTATGCACTTTATATCAGGACTGATAGACGTTGTTGGCTACCATTGTTGTTCATTACTACACTCTCAATTATATTGCATTAGGTGCCGGACTCTGTTTTTCTATTTCTATGCTTTATTCTTTCCTTTACATTCATCTGCATTTGCTTTGTGCATATTCTGTGTCCTAATCGGTGCCGGACTCTGTGTTTTTTGTTGCATAATTTACAAATCTGGGTAACTTTCTGCGGCCAGTTGATTGAAAAAAATAGTTTTTGACCGGAATACCCCTTTAAGGTTATGTTGTCTTCGCATTAAAGAGCTTGGATACAGTTGGATACAGTCCTGGGAGACATCAAGACTGTGTTGGCATTCAGGGAGTTGTAGTTTTGCAACAGCTGGAGACACACTGTTTGGAAAACACTGGGTTAGGGACTAGCCCTGACATAGGTGAGGGTTACACTTTCTTGGCATTGAAACGCTTGGATACAGTTGGAGACCTCACAGACGAAGCCTGTCCGGGCATGCTGGGAATTGTAGTTTTGCAACAACTGGAGACGCATTGTTTAGAAAACACTGGGCTAGGGATTGGGGACTCTAAGCCTAGCCCTAACATAGGGTTGGCATTAAAGAGCTTAGATACAGTTGCATACAGTCCTAGGAGACCTCACTGCACACTGGGAGTTGTAGTTTTGCAACAGCTGGAGACACACTCTTTGAAAAACACTGAGTTACAGATGAGGGGCTCTAAGCCTAGCTCTAACATAGGGTTAGGGTTATGCTGTCTTGTCATTAAAGAGCTTGGATACAGTCCTAAGAGACCTCACAGCCAAAGGCCGTCAGGGCATTCGGGGAGTTGTAGTTTTGCAACAGCTGGAGACGCGCTGTTTGAAAAACACTGGGTTAGGGACTCAAAGACAAGCCCTTACATAGGGCGAGGGCTACGCTTTCTTGGCATTAAATAGCTTGGATACAGTTGGATACAGTCCTTGGAGATCTCACAAATGAAGGCTGTCCGGGCATGCTGGGAATTGTAATTTAGCAACAGCTGGAGACACTCTGTTTGAAAAACACCAGGAAGCAAACACGGAGCAGAAAAGTTTTACTGCTAAATTCTAAACGTTGGCAATTTGTCTGAAATGACATAAAAGAAGCAAAAAAAGAAAAAGTGATGTTATTTATTTGGTTGAATCGGATCCAAAACAGATTTCTCAAAATTTGCTCCTATCGAATGATCACATGTTCATTTTCTGTTACACTGTAACGATTCCCTACGAGACCAGAGAAAGTTTTTTTTTTCCCCGTCCACGAACCTGACGTTCTTCTCCTTTCTCCATTACGCTACAAATTTCCCTTTCGGAATCTTTCCATCCCCCGTAATGATCTGCATAATCACCCGTTACGTTGTCACTCGGGAAGATACAAAGTATCATTTGTAACGTAACCGTGGAATTGTTACTTATAGTTTAAATATTTTAGTAGTTTTTCGGGTGATAATGTAATCCCCCCCCCCCCAACTTCCTAAAATGTCACCTCCGCATCCAGCCACCGGCAGGGACGACGCATCCACTTAGGGAGATATCAAGAAAGTGGGGAAGTTTTTCACGATGTTTTCTTCTCGGCTCAGACGGACGCGGCGGTGACAGCGACGGGTCAGTCAGTTTCCCGAGCATAATCTCTTTATACTTTCAGTGTCACTTTAATGACGAAGGGGCCGATTGTGCACCCACCAAGCCTTGAAATAAAAGCCTTTTAAATAGCAGCTAGCGGAACGCGGTGGCAGACTACTGTTTGACTCCTAACATCGAGATGGCAGCCTTCAGATTAGCTATGCTCCTGTTGACAAGGATGTGACATGAAATTTTCCAGTTTCAGACACATTAGTCATTTTCAGGGAACACGGAAACTGCGGCGCTTTCCCTTCACTCTACTGACCAAATGGCCCGGACGCGGCTCTTAAAAGCACATGCCTGATATTAATTTTCTCCCTGGCTTTCTGCATATCCATATTGATGAAGCCAATGCCTGGCAAGGCGACCATTAAATACCTCGAATGTGTCAGGATGAGTTATTGTCAGCTCGGCCCCTCTTCCCCTTTTGTGTTTGTTGTAACAATAAAGCCTGACACCGGCGAGAGGAGAGGTGGGGGGTCCTGCGGGACCGCGCCATAGAAAACCCATCACTAGTGATGGCCGCCATTACTCAATGCCATCTGCCTAGTGTCCATCCAACGCTTCACTGGACTGGGACGTGGGCAGATATCTTATTCTGCGTCTTCGACATTACCCATAGTCACCAACTGTTCAAGGCCTTATGTTCCCCCCTTGCAACACCTGGATGGAGGATGTGTCCTTTGCAAATGTTTGTATGTCCCTTTATATCAGTGTTTCCAATCCTGTGGTTCTCCAGCTGTTGCGAAACTACATCTCCCATTGTCATGTCAGGCGGGGAATAGTGTGACCCTGAGCTCAACCAGAACCCACTTTCCTGCCTACTTGCTGATCCACCCTAAACAGTAGATCCACAACTTGATGGCGGTCCCTGGGCTACATAAGGTGCAGGAACATCACAAGTCAAAATAATAAACAGAACTGTAAGGAAGTTAAACAAAGAAATCAGGACATGAAGGGTTAACAAGCAAGAACAAACTGGGAACTAGGATAATATATAACGACAGGTATACAAAGTAGTAACAAACAAGTTTCAGGAAGCTATAATGGCAGGTATATAGAGTACTGATCAACAGGTTACCAGAAAGATATAGCGGCAGGTTTACCAGGAATGAAGGGGAGTGAACAGGTAACTAAAGTCAGGACACTATACAGAATACACAGGTACAGGATCACACAAGACAGAATAGAGGAATACAACACACCAGACTGGGGGGAAAGCAATGGATCAGGACCTATACCATGGTGGAGAACAAAACACAAACAGGTCAGAATATAAGTCAGGATACAGCTTTGGGTAACAGATACAAACAGGATAAAACTGAACATTAGTAAAGACAGATCACAAGACAGAAAGGACTAGGCTAAAAACTAGATAAACGGGTCAAAATTACAAAGCGATGGCTGAATAAAACTAACAAGTCATAACTGAAACAGACAGGACTTAGATCAGCACAAGGCTAAAAATCAAGAGCAAGAGCGAGAAGGCTGAGGAGACATCAAATACCCCACCTCAGCTGCTGATTAGCCCAGGCCTGTAACTCCTAACTGACCAGAGCGCAGCAAGTAAATCCTGGCCAGGTGTGATCATAGTCATTTCTTATACATCTATATATGTTGTTTTATGTGATGCCTCAGTACAAGGAGGCACTGCCACAATGGGTTCCTGTTGCTGGCCATATGATTGACATTATTCATGACTTTTAGCCACATTGGAGGAAGAGGAGGCCTTTTCCTGGCTGGGATGTGTGCATAGTGAGGTTGTAGCACCATTACACTATTGGAAGAAGCAGTTGAAAGGTGATAAAGAGTAGAGGTTCAGCACCAGTTGGGAAGAGAAGAGATAGTCAATGTGTGGTGCCAAGTGGAGCTGCTGATGGCCCATGTGAAAGTGAGACCCGAGGACCTGTACACCTTATAGCAGTGAAATGGAGGCCTCAGAAAGCTTGTCCATTGGTAAACTAGAGGTTGGAGGAAGCTTGTCCATTAGTAAATTAGAAGTTGGAGGAAGCTTGTTCATTGGTAAATTAGAGGTTGGAGGAAGCTTGTCCATTAGTAAACTAGAAGTTGGAGGAAGCTTGTCCATTGGTAAATTAAAGGTTGGAGGAAGCTTGTCCATTAGTAACCTAGAAGTTGGAGGAAGCTTGTCCATTGGTAAATTAGAGGCTGGAGGAAGCTTGTCCATTGGTAAATTAGAGGTTGGAGGAAGCTTGTCCATTGGTAAATTAGAGGTTGGAGGATGGTTGTCCATTGGTAAATTAGAGGTTGGAGGATGGTTGTCCATTGGTAAATTAGAGGCTGGAGGAAGCTTGTCCATTGGTAAATTAGAGGTTGGAGGAAGCTTGTCCATTGGTAAATTAGAGGTTGGAGGATGGTTGTCCATTGGTAAATTAGAGGTTGGAGGATGGTTGTCCATTGGTAAATTAGAGGTTGGAGGATGGTTGTCCATTGGTAAATTAGAGGTTGGAGGAAGCTTGTCCATTGGTAAATTAGAGGTTGGAGGATGGTTGTCCATTGGTAAACTACAGGTTGGAGGACACTTGTCCATAATTAAATTAGAGGTTCGAGGAAGCTTGTCCATTGGTAAACTAGAGGTTGGAGGATGGTTGTCCATAAATAAACTAGAGGTTGGAGAAAGCTTTTCCATTGGTAAATTAAAGATTGGAGGACGCTTGTCCATTGGTAAACTAGAGGTTGGAAGAAGCTTGTCCATTGGTAAACTAGAGGTTGGAGGATGGTTGTTGGTAAACTAGAGGTTGGAGGATGCATGTCCATTGGTAAACTAGAAGTTGGAAGATACTTGTCCATTGATAAACTAGAAGTTGGAGGAAGCTTGTCTATTGGTAAATTAGAGGTTGGAGGATGGTTGTCCATTGGTAAACTAGAGGTTAGAGGACGCTTGTCCATTGGTAAACTACAGGTTGGAGAAAGGTTGTCCATATATAGGAGCATTTTGGGGCCTGATGTTGAGCTAAGTGGGTGACTGTTTGGTAGAGATTGGTGCAGACTCTGGACAGATACATTTTTTTCCTTCACTGAAACATTGTAACAGTGAAACGGGACAGGAGAAAGAGATTTGTGCTGCTGGATAAAGGATTGTCTAGCCTGAATACAATTGTAACCTCTGCTCTGAGATGTTTGAGGTCTGGAAAGATTTTCAGCCACTGGGTCTAAACAATAATATGTTCATTCACTGACAACAAGCAGAGATCTTAACTATAATATGGAAAAAAGACACAAAGTATATAAGAAAGTTGCAGAACTTTTCCCAACGCTGCGGCTGGAGGAGGCTCATCGGCTTTAATGTCTTATCTTCCTATAGTGACTATGAACATGGGATTTTTTGGTGCTGTTTCAGGACGTCACCCTCCCCCGCTGGTGTCTAACAGCATAGATGTATTGTGCTTTATGCTTCATAAGCTTGTTTACTTACAATAAACAAGGAGAAGAAGATGATCTCACAAGGAGAAATGACAATTGATGATCCAGAGATTGTTAATAATTCACAAGCGAGAATTACACATCCGCCATTTTGTGCGCAATCTTGGCCCGATGCTCAGGAATTGATCATATCGCCTGACAGACGCTTCCTGCAACAATGTATCGGGCTATAGTATCCTAGATACATTGTATTGTGCTGTATTATACTAGATACATTGTATTATGCTGTATTATACTAGATACATTGTATTGTGCTGTATTATACTAGTGTCACGATTCGGCTTACAGGTAGTGGATCCTCTGTGTCAGCGAGGGATTGGCGTGGACCGTGCTAGTGGACCGGTTCTAAGAGGCTACTGGTGTTCACCAGAGCCCGCCGCAAAGCGGGATGGTCTTGCTGCGGCAGTAGCAACCAGGTCGTATCCACTAGCAACGGCTCAACCTCGCTGACTGCTGAGAAGGCGTGGGACAGAAGGACTAGGCAGAGGCAAGGTCAGACGTAGCAGAAGGTCGGGGGCAGGCGGCAAGGTTCGTAGTCAAGATGGATAGCAAGGGTTCAGGTAACACAGGCTTTGGACACACTAAACGCTTTCACTGGCACAAGGCAACAAGATCCGGCAGGGGAGTGCAGGGGCAGTGATCAGATATAGTCTGGGAGCAGGTGGGAGCCAATTAAGCTAATTGGGCCAGGCACCAATCATTGGTGCACTGGCCCTTTAAGTCTCAGAGAGCTGGCGCGCGCGCGCCCTAGAGAGCGGAGCCGCGCGCGCCAGCACATGACAGCAGGGGACCGGGACGGGTAAGTGACCTGGGATGCGATTCGCGAGCGGGCGCGTCCCGCTGTGCGAATCGCATCCCCGACGGCCATGACAGTGCAGCGCTCCCGGTCAGCGGGACCGACCGGGGCGCTGCGGGGAGAGAGACGCCGTGAGCGCTCCGGGGAGGAGCGGGGACCCGGAGCGCTCGGCGTAACAGTACCCCCCCCCCTAGGTCTCCCCTTTTCTTTGTCCGGTAACTGCCTCCCCTGGGATGAGGACACCGGGAAAGAATGGAGGGTTTCCTCAACGGCAGGCAGCACAGCAGGAGTGGGAATGGGGAGGGAGGGCAGAGGGCGAAGCCTGGCACGGGGCAGTGTGACACCAGGACGGGGGCCATGAGGAGGCACTGAGGCTTGCCTGACGGGACTGGGAGGGGGGGAGAGGCACTTCCTATGGCAGGCAGAGTCCCAGTTCTTGATCTCCCCGGTGGTCCAATCAAGGGTGGGAGAATGAAGCCGGAGCCATGGCAGACCGAGGAGGACCTCAGAGGTACAGTTGGGGAGAACGAAGAGCTCAATCCTTTCGTGGTGGGGTCCAATACACATCAGGAGGGGTTCTGTGCGGTAACGCACGGTGCAATCCAGTCTGGCTCCATTGAACGCGGAAATGTAGAGCGGCTTGACGAGACGGGTCACCGGGATGCGGAATTTGTTCACAAACGACTCCAAAATAAAATTCCCAGAGGCACCAGAGTCCAAGCAGGCCACGGCTGAGAGGGAGGAGTTGGCTGAAGGAGAAATCCGCACGGGCACCGTGAGACCTGGAGAAGCGGACTTAGAACCAAGAGACACCACACCCACGTGAGCTGGGTGCGTGCGTGCGTTTCCCAGACGTGGAGGACGAATAGGGCAATCCACCAAGAAATGCTCGGTACTGGCACAGTACAGACAAAGATTTTCTTCCCTACAGCGATTCCTCTCTTCCTGGGTCAGGCGAGACCGATCCACTTGCATGGCCTCCTCGGCGGGAGGCCCAGGCGTAGATTGCAAAGGATACTGTGGGAGAGGTGCCCAGAGATCAAAGTCTTTTTCCTGGCGGAGCTCTTGGTGTCGATCAGAAAAACGCATGTCAATGCGGGTAGCCAAATGGATGAGTTCTTGCAGGTTGGCAGGAATCTCTCGTGCGGCCAGCACATCCTTGATGCTACTGGATAGGCCTTTTTTAAAGGTCGCGCAGAGAGCCTCGTTATTCCATGATAACTCGGAAGCAAGTGTACGAAATTGGATGGCGTACTCGCCCACTGAAGAATTACCCTGGACCAGGTTCAACAGGGCAGTCTCGGCAGAAGAAGCTCGGGCTGGCTCCTCGAAGACACTCCGGACTTCAGCGAAGAAGGCCTGGACTGTGGCTGTGGCAGGATCATTGCGGTCCCAGAGCGGTGTGGCCCAAGACAAGGCCTTTCCTGAAAGAAGGCTCACTACGAACGCCACCTTAGACCGTTCTGTAGGAAACAAGTCCGACAACATCTCCATATGCAGGGAACACTGAGACAAAAATCCACGGCAGAGTTTAGAGTCCCCATCAAATTTGTCCGGCAGGGACAAGCGGAGGCTAGGGGCGGCCACTCGCTGCGGAGGAGGTGCAGGAGCTGGCGGAGGAGATGGTTGCTGCTGTAGCAGAGGCAGAAGTTGCTGTAACGTGGCGGTCAACTGCGACAGCTGCTGTCCTTGTTGGGCAATCTGCTGCGATTGCTGAGCGACCACCGTGGTAAGGTCAGCGAGACTTGGCAGCGGCACCTCAGCGGGATCCATGGCCGGATCTACTGTCACGATTCGGCTTACGGGTTGTGGATCCGCTGTGTCAGCGAGGGATAGGCGTGGACCGTGCTAGTGGACCGGTTCTAAGAGGCTATTGGTGTTCACCAGAGCCCGCCGCAAAGCGGGATGGTCTTGCTGCGGCAGTAGCAACCAGGTCGTATCCACTAGCAACGGCTCAACCTCGCTGACTGCTGAGAAGGCGTGGGACAGAAGGACTAGGCAGAGGCAAGGTCAGACGTAGCAGAAGGTCGGGGGCAGGCGGCAAGGTTCGTAGTCAAGATGGATAGCAAGGGTTCAGGTAACACAGGCTTGGACAACACTAAACGCTTTCACTGGCACAAGGCAACAAGATCCGGCAGGGGAGTGCAGGGGCAGTGATCAGATATAGTCTGGGAGCAGGTGGGAGCCAATTAAGCTAATTGGGCCAGACACCAATCATTGGTGCACTGGCCCTTTAAGTCTCACAGAGCTGGCGCGCGCGCGCCCTAGAGAGCGGAGCCGCGCGCGCCAGCACATGACAGCAGGGGACCGGGACGGGTAAGTGACCTGGGATGCGATTCGCGAGCGGGCGCGTCCCGCTGTGCGAATCGCATCCCCGACGGCCATGACAGTGCAGCGCTCCCGGTCAGCGGGACCGACCGGGGCGCTGCGGGCAGAGAGACGCCGTGAGCGCTCCGGGGAGGAGCGGGGACCCGGAGCGCTAGGCGTAACAACTAGATACATTGTATTATGCTGTATTATACTAGATACATTGTATTATGCTGTATTATACTAGATACATTGTATTGTGCTGTATTATACTAGATACATTGTATTGTGCTGTATTATACTAGATACATTGTATTGTGCTGTATTATACTAGATACATTGTATTATGCTGTATTATACAAGATACATTGTATTGTGCTGTATTATACTAGATACATTGTATCGTGCTGTATTATACTAGATACATTGTATTGTGCTGTATTATACTAGATACATTGTATTGTGCTGTATTATACTAGATACATTGTATTGTACTGTATTATACTAGATACATTGTATTGTGCTGTATTATACTAGATACATTGTATTGTGCTGTATTATACTAGATACATTGTATTGTGCTGTATTATACTAGATACATTGTATTGTACTGTATTATACTAGATACATTGTATTGTGCTGTATTATACTAGATACATTGTATTGTGCTGTATTATACTAGATACATTGTATTGTGCTGTATTATACTAGATACATTGTATTGTGCTGTATTATACTAGATACATTGTATTGTGCTGTATTATACTAGATACATTGTATTGTGCTGTTTTATACTAGATACATTGTATTGTGCTGTATTATACTAGATACATTGTATTGTGCTGTATTATACTAGATACATTGTATTGTGCTGTATTATACTAGATACATTGTATTGTGCTGTATTATACTAGATACATTATTTTGTGTTGTATTATACTAGATACATTGTATTGTGCTGTATTATACTAGATACATTGTATTGTGCTGTATTATACTAGATACATTGTATTGTGCTGTATTATACTAGATACATTGTATTGTGCTGTATTATACTAGATACATTATATTGTGTTGTATTATACTAGATACATTGTATTGTGCTGTATTATACTAGATACATTGTATTGTGCTGTATTATACTAGATACATTGTATTGTGCTGTATTATACTAGATACATTGTATTGTGCTGTATTATACTAGATACATTGTATTGTGCTGTATTATACTAGATACATTGTATTGTGCTGTATTATACTAGATACATTGTATTGTGCTGTATTATACTAGATACATTGTATTGTGCTGTATTATACTAGATACATTGTATTGTGCTGTATTATACTAGATACATTATATTGTGTTGTATTATACTAGATACATTGTATTGTGTTGTATTATACTAGATACATTGTATTGTGCTGTATTATACTAGATACATTGTATTGTGCTGTATTATACTAGATACATTATATTGTGCTGTATTATACTAGATACATTATATTGTGCTGTATTATACTAGATACATTGCATTATGCTGTACTATACTAGATACATTGTATTGTGCTGTATTATACTAGATACATTGTATTGTGCTGTATTATACTAGATACATTGTATTGTGCTGTATTATACTAGATACATTGTATTGTGCTGTATTATACTAGATACATTGTATTGTGCTGTATTATACTAGATACATTGTATTGTGCTGTATTATACTAGATACATTGTATTGTGCTGTATTATACTAGATACATTGTATTGTGCTGTAGTATCCTAGATACATTGTATTGTGCTGTAGTATCCTAGATACATTGTATTGTGCTGTAATATACTAGATACATTGTATTGTGCTGTATTATACTAGATACATTGTATTGTGCTGTATTATACTAGATACATTGTATTGTGCTGTATTATACTAGATGTATTGTATTGTGCTGTATTATACTAGATACATTGTATCGTGCTGTAGTATTCTAGATACATTGTATTGTGCTGTATTATACTAGATACATTGTATTGTGCTGTATTATACTAGATACATTGTATTGTGCTGTATTATACTAGATACATTGTATTGTGCTGTATTATACTAGATACATTGTATTGTGCTGTATTATACTAGATACATTGTATTGTGCTGTATTATACTAGATACATTGTATCGTGCTGTATTATACTAGATACATTGTATTATGCTGTATTATACTAGATACATTGTATTGTGCTGTATTATACTAGATACATTGTATTGTGCTGTATTATACTAGATACATTGTATCGTGCTGTATTATACTAGATACATTGTATTGTGCTGTATTACACTAGATACATTGTATTGTGTTGTATTATACTAGATACATTGTATTATGCTGTATTATACTAGATATATTGTATTGTGCTGTATTATACTAGATACATTGTATCGTGCTGTAGTATTCTAGATACATTGTATTATGCTGTATTATACTAGATATATTGTATTGTGCTGTATTATACTAGATACATTGTATTGTGTTGTATTATACTAGATACATTGTATTATGCTGTATTATACTAGATACATTGTATTGTGCTGTATTATACTAGATACATTGTATTGTGCTGTATTATACTAGATACATTGTATTATGCTGTATTATACTAGATACATTGTATCGTGCTGTATTATACTAGATACATTGTATTGTGCTGTATTATACTAGATACATTGTATTGTGCTGTATTATACTAGATAGATTGTATTGTGCTGTATTATACTAGATACATTGTATTGTGCTGTATTATACTAGATACATTGTATTGTGCTGTAGTATACTAGATACAGTGTATTGTGCTGTATTATACTAGATACATTGTATTATGCTGTATTATACTAGATACATTGTATTGTGCTGTATTATACTAGATATATTGTATTGTGCTGTATTATACTAGATACATTGTATCGTTCTGTATTATACTAGATACATTGTATTGTGCTGTATTATACTAGATACATTGTATTGTGCTGTATTATACTAGATACATTGTATTGTGCTGTTTTATACTAGATACATTGTATTGTGCTGTATTATACAAGATACATTGTATTGTGCTGTATTATACTAGATACATTGTATCGTGCTGAATTATACTAGATACATTATATTGTGCTGTATTATACTAGATACATTGTATTGTGCTGTATTATACTAGATACATTGTATTATGCTGTATTATACTAGATACATTGCATTATGCTGTATTATACTAGATACATTGTATTGTGCTGTAGTATTCTAGATACATTGTATTGTGCTGTATTATACTAGATACATTGTATTGTACTGTATTATACTAGATACATTGTATTGTGTTGTATTATACTAGATACATTGTATTGTGCTGTATTATACTAGATACATTGTATTGTACTGTATTATACTAGATACATTGTATTGTGTTGTATTATACTAGATACATTGTATTGTGCTGTATTATACTAGATACATTATATTGTGCTGTATTATACTAGATACATTGTATCGTGCTGTATTATACTAGATACATTGTATTGTGCTGTATTATACTAGATACATTGTATTGTGCTGTATTTTACTAGATACATTGTATTGTGCTTGTCACGATGCCGGCTGGCAGAAGGTGGATCCTCTGTGCCAGAGAGGGATTGGCGTGGACCGTGCTAGTGGACCGGTTCTAAGTCACTACTGGTTTTCACCAGAGCCCGCCACAAAGCGGGATGGTCTTGCTGCGGCGGTAGTGACCAGGTCGTATCCACTAGCAACGGCTCAACCTCTCTGACTGCTGAAGATAGGCGCGGTACAAGGGAGTAGACAGAAGCAAGGTCGGAAGTAGCAGAAGGTCGGGGCAGGCAGCAAGGATCGTAGTCAGGGGCAACGGCAGGAGGTCTGGAACACAGGCTAGGAACACACAAGGAAACGCTTTCACTGGCACAATGGCAACAAGATCCGGCGAGGGAGTGCAGGGGAAGTGAGGTATACATAGGGAGTGCACAGGTGAACACACTAATTAGAACCACTGCGCCAATCAGCGGCGCAGTGGCCCTTTAAATCGCAGAGACCCGGCGCGCGCGCGCCCTAGGGAGCGGGGCCGCGCGCGCCGGGACAGGACCGACGGAGAGCGAGTCAGGTACGGGAGCCGGGGTGCACATCGCGAGCGGGCGCCACCCGCATGGCGAATCGCATCCCGGCTGGAGGCAGGATCGCAGCGCACCGGGTCAGTGGATCTGACCGGAGCGCTGCAATAGCGAGAGTGCAGTACCCCCCCCCCCTTGGGTCTCCCCCTCTTCTTGGAGCCTGAGAACCTGAGGACCAGACTTTTGTCTAGGATATTGTCCTCAGGTTCCCAGGATCTCTCTTCAGGACCACAACCCTCCCAATCGACCAAAAAAAAGGTTTTCCCTCTGACCTTCTTGGAGGCCAGTATCTCCTTTACGGAGAAGATGTCCGAGGAGCTGGAAACAGGAGTGGGAGAAACAAGTTTGGGAGAGAAACGGTTGATGATGAGTGGTTTAAGAAGAGAAACGTGAAAGGCATTAGGAATACGAAGAGAAGGAGGAAGAAGAAGTTTGTAAGAGACAGGATTAATCTGGCACAAAATTTTGAAAGGACCAAGATAGCGTGGTCCCAATTTGTAGCTGGGAACACGGAAGCGGACATATTTAGCGGAGAGCCATACCTTGTCTCCGGTAGAAAAAATGGGGGGAGCTCTTCTTTTCTTATCAGCAAACTTCTTCATGCGTGATGAAGCCTGTAAGAGAGAATTTTGAGTCTCTTTCCATATGGTGGAAAGATCACGAGTTATTTCATCCACAGCGGGCAAACCAGAGGGCAAGGGAGTAGGGAGGGGGGGAAGAGGGTGACGGCCGTACACCACGAAAAATGGGGATTTGGAAGAAGACTCAGAGACTCTGAAGTTATACGAGAATTCGGCCCATGGTAGAAGATCTGCCCAGTCATCCTGGCGGGAGGAAACAAAACGCCGTAAATAATCACCCAGGACCTGGTTAACTCTTTCTACTTGCCCATTGGACTGAGGATGATAAGCAGAAGAAAAGTTTAATTTAATCTTGAGTTGTTTACAGAGAGCCCTCCAGAATTTTGACACGAATTGGACGCCTCTATCCGAGACGATCTGCGTGGGCAACCCGTGAAGACGAAAAATGTGTACAAAAAATTGTTTTGCCAACTGAGGCGCTGAAGGAAGACCAGGAAGAGGAATAAAATGTGCCATCTTGGAGAATCGATCAACGACCACCCAAACAACAGTGTTGCCACGGGATGGGGGTAAGTCAGTAATAAAGTCCATACCAATCTGTGACCAAGGCTGTTCGGGGACAGGCAGAGGATGAAGAAGACCAGCGGGCTTCTGGCGAGGAGTCTTATCCCGGGCACAGACAGTGCAGGCCCGCACAAAATCAACAATATCCGTCTCCAGAGTCGGCCACCAATAGAAACGAGAGATGAGTTGCACGGATTTCTTGATGCCCGCATGGCCTGCGAGATGGGAGGAGTGACCCCATTTGAGGATTCCGAGGCGTTGGCGTGGAGAGACGAAGGTCTTCCCTGGAGGAGTTTGCCTGATGGAGGCTGGAGAAGTGGAGATCAGGCAGTCAGGAGGAATGATGTGTTGCGGAGAGAGCTCTACTTCCGAGGCGTCCGAGGAACGAGAGAGAGCATCGGCCCTAATGTTCTTATCGGCAGGCCGAAAGTGAATTTCAAAATTAAATCGGGCAAAGAACAGAGACCACCGGGCCTGGCGAGGATTCAGCCGTTGGGCAGACTGGAGATAGGAGAGATTCTTGTGATCGGTGTAAATAATAACTGGAAATTTTGATCCCTCCAGCAGATGCCTCCATTCCTCAAGTGCTAATTTAATGACCAGTAGCTCTCGATCCCCAATGGAGTAGTTCCTCTCCGCCGGAGAAAAGGTCCTAGAAAAAAAATCACAAGTAACAGCATGCCCGGAAGAATTTTTTTGTAGAAGAACCGCTCCAGCTCCTACTGAGGAGGCATCAACCTCCAATAGGAAGGGTTTAGATGGGTCAGGTCTGGAGAGCACGGGAGCAGAAGAAAAGGCAGCCTTGAGCCGTTTAAAGGCGTCTTCCGCTTGAGGAGGCCATGACTTAGGATTGGCATTCTTTTTGGTTAAAGCCACGATAGGGGCCACAATGGTGGAAAAATGAGGAATAAATTGTCTGTAATAATTGGCGAACCCCAAAAAACGTTGGATAGCACGGAGTCCGGAGGGGCGTGGCCAATCTAAGACGGCAGAGAGTTTGTCTGGATCCATTTGTAGTCCCCGGCCAGAGACCAAGTATCCTAGGAAAGGAAGAGATTGACATTCAAACAGACATTTCTCCATTTTGGCATAAAGTTGATTGTCACGAAGTCTCTGAAGAACCATGCGGACATGTTGGCGGTGTTCTTCTAGGTTGGCAGAAAAAATCAGAATATCGTCCAGTTACACAACAACACAGGAATATAAGAGATCACGAAAAATTTCATTAACAAAGTCTTGGAAGACGGCAGGGGCGTTGCACAGGCCAAAGGGCATGACCAGATACTCAAAGTGTCCATCTCTAGTGTTAAATGCCGTTTTCCATTCATCCCCCTCCCTGATGCGGATGAGATTATAAGCACCTCTTAAGTCCAGTTTGGTAAAGATGTGGGCACCTTGGAGGCGATCAAAGAGTTCAGAGATAAGAGGTAGAGGATAGCGGTTCTTTACCGTGATTTTATTAAGACCGCGGTAGTCAATGCAAGGACGTAGGGAGCCATCTTTTTTGGACACAAAGAAAAATCCGGCTCCGGCAGGAGAGGAGGATTTGCGGATAAAGCCCTTTTTTAAATTTTCCTGGATGTACTCAGACATAGCAAGAGTCTCTGGGGCGGACAGAGGATAAATTCTGCCCCGGGGTGGAGTAGTGCCCGGGAGGAGGTCAATAGGACAGTCATAAGGCCTGTGAGGAGGTAGAGTCTCAGCTTGTTTTTTGCAAAATACATCAGCAAAGTCCATATAGGCCTTAGGGAGACCGGTTACAGGGGGAACCACAGGGTCACGGCAGGGAGTACTGGGAACCGGTTTAAGGCAGTCCTTGAAACAAGAGGTACCCCAACTCTTGATCTCCCCTGTGGACCAATCCAGGGTTGGGGAATGGTGTTGAAGCCAGGGTAATCCAAGGAGAATTTCAGAAGTGCAATTGGGGAGGACCAAAAACTCAATTTTTTCGTGATGAGGTCCGATGCACATTAGGAGGGGCTCCGTGCGAAAACGTATGGTACAGTCCAATCTTTCATTGTTAACACAATTGATGTAGAGGGGTCTGGCGAGACTGGTCACCGGGATGTTGAACCTGTTGATGAGAGAGGCCAAGATAAAGTTTCCTGCAGATCCGGAATCCAAGAAGGCCATAGTAGAGAAGGAGAAGGTAGATGCAGATATCCGCACAGGCACAGTAAGACGTGGAGAAGCAGAGTTGACATCAAGGACTGTCTCACCTTTGTGCGGAGTCAGCGTACGTCTTTCCAGGCGGGGAGGACGGATAGGACAATCCTTCAGGAAGTGTTCGGTACCGGCACAGTACAGGCAGAGATTCTCCATGCGGCGTCGTGTCCTCTCTTGAGGTGTCAGGCGAGACCGGTCAACTTGCATAGCCTCCATGGCGGGAGGCACAGGAACGGATTGCAGGGGACCAGAGGATAGAGGAGCCGGGGAGAAAAAACGCCTCGTGCGAACAAAGTCCATATCCTGGCGGAGCTCCTGACGCCTTTGGGAAAAACGCATGTCAATGCGAGTGGCTAGATGAATGAGTTCATGTAGGTTAGCAGGGATTTCTCGTGCGGCCAGAACATCTTTAATGTTGCTGGATAGGCCTTTTTTAAAGGTCGCGCAGAGGGCCTCATTATTCCAGGATAGTTCTGAAGCAAGAGTACGGAATTGTACAGCGTACTCGCCAACGGAAGAATTACCCTGGACCAGGTTCAACAGGGCAGTCTCAGCAGAAGAGGCTCGGGCAGGTTCCTCAAAGACACTTCGGATTTCCGAGAAGAAGGAGTGTACAGAGGCAGTGACGGGGTCATTGCGGTCCCAGAGCGGTGTGGCCCATGACAGAGCTTTTCCAGACAGAAGGCTGACTACGAAAGCCACCTTAGACCTTTCAGTAGGAAACTGGTCCGACATCATCTCCAAGTGCAGGGAACATTGAGAAAGAAAGCCACGGCAAAATTTAGAGTCCCCATCAAATTTATCCGGCAAGGATAGTCGTAGGCCTGAAGCGGCCACTCGCTGCGGAGGAGGTGCAGGAGCTGGCGGAGGAGATGATTGCTGGAGCTGGGGTACTAGCTGCTGTAGCATCACGGTCAGTTGAGACAGCTGGTGGCCTTGTTGTGCTATCTGTTGTGACTGCTGGGCGACCACCGTGGTGAGGTCGGCGACAACTGGCAGAGGAACTTCAGCGGGATGCATGGCCGGATGTACTGTCACGATGCCGGCTGGCAGAAGGTGGATCCTCTGTGCCAGAGAGGGATTGGCGTGGACCGTGCTAGTGGACCGGTTCTAAGTCACTACTGGTGTTCACCAGAGCCCGCCGCAAAGCGGGATGGTCTTGCTGCGGCGGTAGTGACCAGGTCGTATCCACTAGCAACGGCTCAACCTCTCTGACTGCTGAAGATAGGCGCGGTACAAGGGAGTAGACAGAAGCAAGGTCGGACGTAGCAGAAGGTCGGGGCAGGCAGCAAGGATCGTAGTCAGGGGCAACGGCAGGAGGTCTGGAACACAGGCTAGGAACACACAAGGAAACGCTTTCACTGGCACAATGGCAACAAGATCCGGCGAGGGAGTGCAGGGGAAGTGAGGTATACATAGGGAGTGCACAGGTGAACACACTAATTAGAACCACTGCGCCAATCAGCGGCGCAGTGGCCCTTTAAATCGCAGAGACCCGGCGCGCGCGCGCCCTAGGGAGCGGGGCCGCGCGCGCCGGGACAGGACCGACGGAGAGCGAGTCAGGTACGGGAGCCGGGGTGCGCATCGCGAGCGGGCGCCACCCGCATCGCGAATCGCATCCCGGCTGGAGGCAGGATCGCAGCGCACCGGGTCAGTGGATCTGACCGGAGCGCTGCAATAGCGAGAGTGTAGCGGGGACCCGGAGCGCTCGGCGTAACAGTGCTGTATTATACTAGATACATTGTATTGTGCTGTATTATACTAGATACATTGTATCGTGCTGTATTATACTAGATACATTGTATTGTGCTGTATTATACTAGATACATTGTATTGTGCTGTATTATACTAGATACATTATATTGTGTTGTATTATACTAGATAAATTGTATTGTGCTGTATTATACTAGATACATTGTATTGTGCTGTATTATACTAGATACATTGTATTGTGCTGTATTATACTAGATACATTGTATTGTGCTGTATTATACTAGATACAGTGTATTATGCTGTATTATACTAGATACATTGTATTGTGCTGTATTATACTAGATACATTGTATTGTGTTGTATTATACTAGATACATTGTATCGTGTTGTATTATACTAGATACATTGAATCGTGCTGTATTATACTAGATACATTGTATCGTGCTGTATTATACTAGATACATTGTATCGTGTTGTATTATACTAGATACATTGTATTGTGCTGTATTATACTAGATACATTGTATTGTGCTGTATTATACTAGATACATTGTATTGTGCTGTATTATACTAGATACATTGTATTGTGCTGTATTATACTAGATACATTGTATTGTGCTGTATTATACTAGATACATTGTATTGTGCTGTATTATACTAGATACATTGTATTGTGCTGTATTATACTAGATACATTGTATTGTGCTGTATTATACTAGATACATTGTATTGTGCTGTATTATACTAGATACATTGTATTGTGCTGTATTATACTAGATACATTGTATTGTGCTGTATTATACTAGATACATTGTATTGTGCTGTATTATACTAGATACATTGTATTGTGCTGTATTATACTAGATACATTGTATCGTGCTGTATTATACTAGATACATTGTATTGTGCTGTAGTATCCTAGATACTTTATATTGTGTTGTATTATACTAGATACATTGTATTGTGCTGTATTATACTAGATACATTGTATTGTGCTGTATTATACTAGATACATTGTATTGTGCTGTATTATACTAGATACATTGTATTGTGCTGTATTATACTAGATACATTGTATTGTGCTGTATTATACTAGATACATTGTATTGTGCTGTATTATACTAGATACATTGTATTGTGCTGTATTATACTAGATACAATGTATTGTGCTGTATTATACTAGATACATTGTATTGTGCTGTATTATACTAGATACATTGTATCGTGCTGTAGTATCCTAGATACATTATATTGTGTTGTATTATACTAGATACATTGTATTGTGCTGTATTATACTAGATACATTGTATTATGCTGTATTATACTAGATACATTGTATTGTGCTGTATTATACTAGATGCATTGTATTGTGCTGTATTATACTAGATACATTATATTGTGTTGTATTATACTAGATACATTGTATTGTGCTGTATTATACTAGATACAGTGTATTGTGCTGTATTATACTAGATACATTGTATTGTACTGTATTATACTAGATACATTGTATTGTGTTGTATTATACTAGATACAGTGTATTGTGCTGTATTATACTAGATACATTGTATTGTGCTGTATTATACCAGATACATTGTATTGTGCTGTATTATACTAGATACATTGTATTGTGCTGTATTATACTAGATACATTGTATCGTGCTGTATTATACTAGATACATTGTATCGTGATGTATTATACTAGATGCATTGTATTGTGCTGTATTATACTAGATACATTATATTGTGTTGTATTATACTAGATACAATGTATCGTGCTGTATTATACTAGATACATTGTATTGTGCTGTATTATACTAGATACATTGTATCGTGCTGTATTATACTAGATACATTGTATTGTGCTGTATTATACTAGATACATTGTATTGTGCTGTATTATACTAGATACATTGTATTGTACTGTATTATACTAGATACATTGTATTGTGCTGTATTATACTAGATACATTGTATTGTGCTGTATTATACTAGATACATTGCATTATGCTGTACTATACTAGATACATTGTATTGTGCTGTATTATACTAGATACATTGTATTGTGCTGTATTATACTAGATACATTATATCGTGCTGTATTATACTAGATACATTGTATTGTGCTGTATTATACTAGATACATTGTATTGTGCTGTATTATACTAGATACATTGTATTGCGCTGTATTATACTAGATACATTGTATTGTGCTGTATTATACTAGATACATTGTATTGTACTGTATTATACTAGATACATTGTATTGTGCTGTATTATACTATATACATTGTATCGTGCTGTATTATACTAGAAACATTGTATTGTGCTGTATTATACTAGATACATTGTATTATGCTGTATTATACTAGATACATTGCATTATGCTGTATTATACTAGATACATTGCATTATGCTGTATTATACTAGATACATTATATTGTGCTGTATTATACTAGATACATTGTATTGTGCTGTATTATACTAGATACATTGCATTATGCTGTACTATACTAGATACATTGTATTGTGCTGTATTATACTAGATACATTGTATTGTGCTGTATTATACTAGATACATTGTATTGTGCTGTATTATACTAGATACATTGTATTGTGCTGTATTATACTAGATACATTGTATTGTGCTGTATTATACAAGATACATTGTATTGTGCTGTATTATTCTAGATACATTGCATTGTGCTGTATTATACTAGATACATTGTATTGTGCTGTATTATACTAGATACATTGTATTGTGCTGTATTATACTAGATACATTGTATTGTGCTGTATTATACTAGATACAGTGTATTATGCTGTATTATACTAGATACATTGTATTGTGCTGTATTATACTAGATACATTGTATTGTGCTGTATTATACTAGATACAGTGTATTATGCTGTATTATACTAGATACATTATATTGTGCTGTATTATACTAGATACATTATATTGTGTTGTATTATACTAGATACATTGTATTGGGCTGTATTACACTAGATACATTGTATTGTGCTGTATTATACTAGATACATTGTATTGCGCTGTATTATACTAGATACATTGTATTGTGCTGTATTATACTAGATACATTGTATTGTACTGTATTATACTAGATACATTGTATTGTGCTGTATTATACTATATACATTGTATCGTGCTGTATTATACTAGAAACATTGTATTGTGCTGTATTATACTAGATACATTGTATTATGCTGTATTATACTAGATACATTGCATTATGCTGTATTATACTAGATACATTGCATTATGCTGTATTATACTAGATACATTATATTGTGCTGTATTATACTAGATACATTATATTGTGCTGTATTATACTAGATACATTGCATTATGCTGTACTATACTAGATACATTATATTGTGCTGTATTATACTAGATACATTGCATTATGCTGTACTATACTAGATACATTGTATTGTGCTGTATTATACTAGATACATTGTATTGTGCTGTATTATACTAGATACATTGTATTGTGCTGTATTATACTAGATACATTGTATTGTGCTGTATTATACTAGATACATTGTATTGTGCTGTATTATACAAGATACATTGTATTGTGCTGTATTATTCTAGATACATTGCATTGTGCTGTATTATACTAGATACATTGTATTGTGCTGTATTATACTAGATACATTGTATTGTGCTGTATTATACTAGATACATTGTATTGTGCTGTATTATACTAGATACAGTGTATTATGCTGTATTATACTAGATACAGTGTATTGTGCTGTAGTATCCTAGATACATTATATTTTGCTGTATTATACTAGATACATTGTATTGTGCTGTATTATACTAGATACATTGTATTATGCTGTATTATACTAGATACATTGTATTGTGCTGTATTATACTAGATACATTGTATTGTGCTGTATTATACTAGATACATTGTATCGTGCTGTATTATACTAGATACATTGTATTGTGCTGTATTATACTAGATACATTGTATTGTGTTGTATTATACTAGATACATTATATTGTGCTGTATTATACTAGATACATTGTATCATGTTGTATTATACTAGATACATTGAATCGTGCTGTATTATACTAGATACATTGTATCGTGCTGTATTATACTAGATACATTGTATCTTGTTGTATTATACTAGATACATTGTATTGTGCTGTATTATACTAGATACATTGTATTGTGCTGTAATATACTAGATACATTATATTGTGCTGTAGTATCCTAGATACATTATATTGTGCTGTATTATACTAGATACATTGTATTGTGCTGTAATATACTAGATACATTATATTGTGCTGTAGTATCCTAGATACATTATATTGTGCTGTATTATACAAGATACATTGTATTGTGCTGTATTATACTAGATACATTGTATTATGCTGTATTATACAAGATACATTGTATTGTGCTGTATTATACTAGATACATTATATTGTGCTGTATTATACTAGATACATTGTATTGTGCTGTATTATACTAGATACATTGTATTGTGCTGTATTATACTAGATACATTGTATTGTGCTGTATTATACCAGATACATTGTATTGTGCTGTAATATACTAGATACATTGTATTGTGTTGTATTATACTAGATACATTTTATTGTGCTGTATTATACTAGATACATTGTATTGTGCTGTATTATACTATATACATTGTATTGTGCTGTATTATACTAGATACATTATATTGTGCTGTATTATACTAGATACATTGTATTATGTTGTATTATACTAGATACATTGTATTGTGCTGTATTATACTAGATACATTGTATTGTGCTGTTTTATACTAGATACATTGTATTGTGCTGTATTATACTAGATACATTATATTGTGCTGTATTATACTAGATACATTGTATTGTGCTGTATTATACTAGTTACATTGTATTGTGTTGTATTATACTAGATACAGTGTATTGTGCTGTATTATACTAGATACATTGTATTATGTTGTATTATACTAGATACATTGTATTGTGCTGTATTATACTAGATATATTGTATTATGTTGTATTATACTAGATACATTGTATTGTGCTGTATTATACTAGATACATTGTATTATGTTGTATTATACTAGATACATTGTATTGTGCTGTATTATACTAGATACATTATATTGTGTTGTATTATACTAGATACATTGTATTGTGCTGTATTATACTAGATACATTGTATTATGTTGTATTATACTAGATACATTGTATTGTGCTGTATTATACTAGATACATTGTATTGTGTTGTATTATACTAGATACAGTGTATTGTGCTGTATTATACTAGATACATTGTATTATGTTGTATTATACTAGATACATTGTATTGTGCTGTATTATACTAGATACATTGTATTATGTTGTATTATACTAGATACATTGTATTGTGCTGTATTATACTAGATACATTGTATTGTGCTGTATTATACTAGATACAGTGTATTGTGCTGTATTATACTAGATACATTGTATTATGTTGTATTATACTAGATACATTGTATTGTGCTGTATTATACTAGATACATTGTATTATGTTGTATTATACTAGATACATTGTATTGTGCTGTATTATACTAGATACATTGTATTATGTTGTATTATACTAGATACAGTGTATTGTGCTGTATTATACTAGATACATTGTATTGCGCTGTATTATACTAGATACATTGTATTGTGCTGTATTATACTAGATACATTATATTGTGTTGTATTATACTAGATATATTGTATTATGTTGTATTATACTAGATACATTGTATTGTGCTGTATTATACTAGATATATTGTATTATGTTGTATTATACTAGATACATTGTATTGTGCTGTATTATACTAGATACATTATATTGTGTTGTATTATACTAGATATATTGTATTATGTTGTATTATACTAGATACATTGTATTGTGCTGTAGTATCCTAGATACATTGTATTGTGCTGTAGTATCCTAGATACATTATATTGTGCTGTATTATACTAGATACATTATATTGTGCTGTATTATACTAGATACATTGTATTGTGCTGTATTATACTAGATACAGTGTATTGTGCTGTATTATAGTAGATACATTGTATTGTGCTGTATTATACAGATTATACAGACTGGAAAGAACTACACAACTTCCTGTGCAGCATACAGCAGCTGAAAAGTACTGGAACGGTTAAGATTTTTAAATAGAAGTAATTTACAAATCTGTTTAACTTTCTGGCACCAGTTGCTTCAAAAAATTAAAAGTTAAGAAATGTTTTTTCCCACTGGAGTACCCCTTTAACTTTAACCCTTAGATGTCACAGCTGGGGTATATGAAGCCGGGACCTACCATTAATGCCGGGCATTGATAAATTCTTTGACCCTTCAGATGCTGTGATCAAAGTTGATTGCGGCATCTTAAACAGTTAAAGATATGTTGCTGGTCCTTTGGGGGGGGGGGGGGGGGGGGGGCAGGGTTCCAAGCAGCCTGCATGACGAGTGGAGGGTCCCTACTTGCCTTTGTCCCATGGGGGCAGCAATCCAAGTGTGCAGTCAGCCTCAACAGCCTGTGTTGTAAGCTTGTGGGGGTATAGGGTATATGGGGTGTAGCTGTGCAGTGATGAAAGGGTGCTGGTTTAACCCTTAACTGTCGTGACGCCAGGGTGAGGGCTCCTCTATATATGCTTGTCCTATCACCACCCGTCCCAAGAGCGATAAGGAGGTATAATAAATGAATGTCCACAACCGGAGGTTTCAGAAAACTGTCGGAACTTTTACTGCAGGTTTTATGCAGAATGAAACAGGAACAGTCTTTGTACAATCAGAGTCTATTAGGATCCTGACAGTTGGTTGGGACCTTGTGAGTTTTAAGCTCAGGAGATTCATATGCGCTGTTCCGCTGGATTTAGGGGATTGAGTTTAGGTCGAGCAGTCACGCAGACTTTAGTGGGAAGTTGTATTATAACTCACGGTTTAGTATTATCAGGCTTCGTCCTGGCCTTGTCTTTGTAAGTTGCACGGATCTCTCCTCTCTGATAGTCCAGAACCTAAGAGAGCGAGGATTGGCTGGCAGCTCCATTATATGGGCAGGGGCTGGCCTGGAGCTCATTGGTCCATACCATCTGTCATTCACTTTACAAGGAATTATGGTCTAGACATGTGACCACACATGTGACCTAGGAAGGTCCTTTAACAAACCTTAATAGAATTAACATTAGTCATGTGACCGAAGGTCCTGCGACACTATATACAGAATTAAATATATACAATTAAACATCATGAAATTGAGGAAGGAAGAGGGGATTAGGGGCTATCCCACCAAGAGGACCCTACCGGAACGGAGTAACTCTGGCTTTGGGGACCACCATACAAGGCACGGTATACCATACGGTACCGGGACACCACACCTGTATAAACAGTGTGCCGATAACACTGAGTAGTGATGTCCCATGGCACAGCATTGTTCTGTGTATAATGTGTGCAAGGATAGGGTCATTAGCACTCACCCGTGATATAGCGTTACTTTTATTGGGCCATCAAAATTGCTCACTGGCTGGTAAAGGTAGAAGCAGGTTCAGCCAAAGCTGAGGACAGAATAGGCGACAGTCTGTTTCACGGGATCTCTCGCTTCATCTGGCCTTAAAGGGGTACTCCACTGCCCCAGTGTCCGGAACATTTTGTTCCGAACGCTGGGTGTGGGCTATGGGGTCGTGATATCATGCACACACCCCCTAGTGACGTCACATCATGCCCCCTCAATGCAAGTCTATGGGAAGGGGCGTGGTGGCTGCCATGCCCCCTCCCGTAGACTTGCATTGAGGGGACATGGCATGGCATCACTAGGGGGATGTGGCCATGACATCACAACCCCCGTAGCCCGCACCCAGCATTCCGAACAAAGTGTTCCGGGCACTGGGGCAGTGGAGTACCCCTTTAAGGCCAGATGAAGTGGGAGATCTCGTGAAACAGACTGTCGCCTATCCTGCAGTGGTTGCCACCCGCAATTCTTATGTGTCCTGTATTTTTGTTCAGTGAATGGGAGCAAAAGGAGTGGAGGGGGCACCCTGTAGTGCAGTGGCGGCATGACGGGGGAGATAGTGAAGGGGTTAAAGATATTAGGGGTGCTGGCCCTTTAAGGAGGGGGGATGTGTATGTGGGGACATGGGGATAGAGGTCAGGCAAAGTGCAGTGGGAGGAGCCAGGTGTGTGAACCAGGGTTGGAAGGTGATTAGAGCTCACTCCGGCTGGAAGTCCCTGAGGAAGAAGAGGCCCCGCCCACCCGCCATTAGTTTTGGAGTTGAGGCCGGGTTCTGGGTTGGCAGGTTAGAGGGATCCTCGTTGGGAGTAATTGAGGACAATTACACTGTTTGGTATACAGCAATGGTGCTGGCAGCTGTTGGGGACACAGCTGAATGGGCTTCCTGGTGGTGTGTCGGGGCCCCAGGAGTGGTTGGGAGAAGGCGCTAATGCTTGCGGGTGCCCCTGGATCAGGTGAATGCGGCCATGGAAATAGTTAGTGCCTAATTGGTGGAGGAGAAGGTGTAAAAGTAATGTTTGGTTATGTAACTGTTACTTATGTAAAGTCTATGAATAATCGGGTCTGACCGGCCCATTTTTTACCAAAAACATGTGTCGGGTTTTCTGTGGGACTATGGGGGGAGGTTGAAATGGGGAATGGTGGTCAGAGGTTAAAACCCTTAAGGACTGAGCCCTTTTTCGCATTTCTGACTACCATCACTTTACGCATTAATAACTCTAAAATGCTTTTAGGGTGCGTTCCCACAGGGTGTATAAGCAGCGTATTTGACGCTGCGCAAAATTCATGGCAGCAGCGGGAAATACGCTGCGTATCCCTTGGTCACTATACACACAGGGCTTTCCGGCGGCAGCCCTATGTGTGCAGTGAGTTTTGGAGGCGGAGCCGCGCGTCACAGACACGCCGGCATATGGCTCCGCCTCCAAAACTCACTACACACATAGGGCTGCCGCCGGAAAGCCCTGTGTGTATAGTGACCAAGGGATACGCAGCGTATTTCCCGCTGCTGCCATGAATTTTGCGCAGCGTCAAATACGCTGCGTATACGCCCTGTGGGAATGCACTCTTATCGAATATTCTCATTCTGAGATTGTTTTTTCGTGACATATTCTACTATTTCGGTGGTAAATTTTCGGCATTACTTGCATCCTTTTTTGGTGAAAAATCCCAAACTGTCATGAAAATTTTTGAAAATTTAGCATTTTTCTAAATTTGAAGCTCTCTACTTGTAAGGAAAATGGATATTCCAAATTAATTTTATTTTTATTCACAAATACAATATGTCCCCTTTATGTTGCCATCATAAAATGGACATATTTTTGCTTTTTGAAAAAATTAGAGGGCTTCAAAGTAGAGCAGCAATCTTCAAACATTTCATGAAAATTGCTAAATCTGAAGGGACAGATGTTACAGAACTACAACTCCCAGCATGCCTGGGCAGTCTAGGCATGCTGAGAGTTGTAGTTTGGCAACATCTGGAGGGCTACCGTTTGGGCACCACTGTAACAGTGGTCTCCAAACTGTGACCCTCCAGATGTTGCAAAACTACAATTCCCAGCATGCCCATGCTGGGAGTTGTTGTTTGGCACCCTCTAGAAGGGCAGCAGTAAAGATCACTTTACTGCCCCCTTCCTTTCTCCCCCCCCCCCCCCCCACGTCGTTTCCCTACCCACGCCATGATCTCCGCTGTCTCCAGCGACAATCGGCGGTCCCCACGCATCTTCTCCTCCAGGTACCGGCCTCCATCTTCTCCCCGCGTTCTGCCCGACATCCAGGGGTGGGCAGAACGGGGGGTTGCCATGGCAACCCACTGTCCTGCGCTGCTATTGGTTAGAACTCATTTCTGACTAATGGCAGGGGATAGGAGGAGATCGCAGCACTGCGACCTCGCTCCTATCCCTCAGGATGATCGGGGCTGTCACTGACAGCGCCGATCATCCCTATTTACCGGGTGATCGGGTCACCAGAGACCCGATCACCCCAGAATAGCAGAAAATCACATGTCTGAATTGACATGAGATTTTCTGCGATCGCCGACATGGGGGGGGGGGGGGGGGGGGGGGTGTCTCAGGACCCGGTATGATTTCAGCAGACATCCCGGTCCGGTCCCCAACCGGCTAGTGGCGGGGACCGGAATTCCCACGGGCATATGCATACGCCCCACGTCCTTAAGGACTCGGGATGCCGGGCGTATGCATACGCCTGGCGTCCTGAAAAGGTTAAAGGAAAGGGGGCGGGTCTAACGTCCCTCCAGTCATGCAATATAAAGATTTCATGTAATAATCCTCTATGGTGAATAAAAGGTAAATATTTTTATAAATGTAAATTCACCCTTCCCTATTAACAGTTTGAATTACCTTCTACACCCAACATTTCCAAATTTTTCAAATAAAATAAAATAAGGTAAAATAAACATATACATATGTGGTATCACCGCGGGCATAAATTTCCAGAAATACTAAAATATAATGTTAATTTATCTACACGGTCAAGAATTGGTGATTTTTTGGTACCTTCAACAAATTTGTAAAAAGTGATCGAAAAGTCCCATCGTAAGAAAAATGATACCGATAAAAACTTCAGATTACAACGCAATAAATGGCCCTCACACCGCCGGGTATACGGAAATATAGGAGGATTTTAAGCAAAATATTTTTGTAAAGAAGTTATCTTTTTTTCTTTATTTTTGTAAAATTAAACAAAACCTGTATCAATTTGGAATTGTTGTAATTGTATCGACCTACAGCATAAAGAGAATTTGACATTTTAACTGTGAAACGCACTGGGGGGTATTTATCATTGTGTTTACCCTTTTTTTCCCGTCTATATTTGATGCTATTTTGGCACAAGTGTCCTTTTTTTTTATTACACCTTTTTTGCGCCTTTTTTGTTTACACATTTCTGCTGATTTTGAGTTGAAATCCACTGATTTAGGCAATACGCATGATATGGACGGGATTTATGAACTGCGCCATTTTGTGAAAAGGCGCAAAAATGGCTCAATGCCACCAAAAAGTTTCTAAACTACACCGGCCCGGACTTCGCTTAGCTTTTTGGTGTATGTGTGAAATTTCTGAAAATTTCTGTGACCTGCACAAAATTTATCAAATGCCCTGCGACCATTTAATAAATTTGGTGCTGCTACAAATTACAGCGCACAAAAAAAGGTGCAGAAAAATGCTTCACTTACACCTACAATGATAAATGCTCCCCCAGTTTCAGAAATTCTTAAATTTCCCTCTTCACACACGTGTATTGCCAAAATTAGCAGATTGCAACTCAAAATCAGCAGAAATGTGTAAACCAAAAGGTGAAAAAATGGTGGAAAAAAAGGTCTCTTGCACCAAAATAGCGCTAAATATAGATGCAAAAAAAAAAAGGCTAAACACAATGATAAATACCGGCCATAATGCGTATTGCCAAGATCAGTGGATTATAATTCAAAATCAGCAGAAGTGTGTAAACCAAAAGGCGCAAAAAAAGAATACTTGCGCCAAAATAGCACCAAATATAGATGGAAAAAAAGGGTAAACACAATGATGAATGCTGGCCACTGTGTAGTAATATAAACCTCTGAAATTAGCAAAATTGAGGCTTGTTTTTTTGTGTGTTTTTTTTTTTGTTTTGTTTTTTCCCACAAAATTTATAATTTTTTTTTTTTGTTTCACTGGAGATTTTGTGGTGAAATGATTGATGATGTTACAAAGTACAATTGGTCCCGAATAAAACAAGCCTCATATGGCCCCATGGGTAAAGGACTGAAAGACTTAGGGCTCGTTCACAATACGGAATCTCAGCTCAGGGATTCCAGCTGCAGTTGGCGCCGAATGAACATAGACGGCGATTGCATTTCCAAGTCCATTCCGCCAGAGGAAAAATACCTTCATTCTTTTGAAGGAGTCTGGAGTACAGAATTTTCCGAAGAGTGAGTGGTGCGGCATAATCCTATTGAATGGGAGGCTGCTGCACCGTATTTTCTGGAGTGTGAATGGGCCCTTATGGCTATTAAAAGGAGAAGATGTAAAAAATGCAAACATGGAAAACTGCTGTGTCTTCTAAGGGTTAAAGGCGTACTCCACCCCTAGACATCTTATCCCCTATCCAAAGGATAGGGGATAAGATGTCGGGACCCCCGTGATCTCAGCTGCGGCACCCCAGACATCCAGTGCACGGAGCGAAATTCACTCCATGCTGGATGACTAGCGAGGCGGGGTGGAGGCCCGTGATGGTGCGGTCATGCCCCACTTGTGATGTCACAGCCACGCCCCCTCAATGCAAGTCTATGGGCAGTCACGCCCCTCCCATAGACTTGCATTGAGGGGTCATTCCCGTGATGTCACGAACCTCCGGCGCTGCACCCGACGCTCTTCATTGAGGGGTCATTCCCGTGATGTCATGCCCCTCCCATAGACTTGCATTGAGGGGTCATTCCTGTGATGTCACAAACCTCCGGCGCTGCACCCGACGCTCTAAACGAATGTTGGGTGCAGCAAGGAGATCAGACATCTTATTCCCTATCCTTTGGATAGGGGATAAGATGTCTAGGGGAGGAGTACCCCTATAAGTCCAACATTCTGTTCTGGTTCAGTTATTATATGTTGATGTATTAACAAGAGTTGGACTTTTCTCATACAGATTCCCTGTATTGTCATCAAATTGGTAAAATTCTGTCTGCCTGTCATCACCACTAGGGGAGCTCAGGAGCTGACTGCATACTATGTCTTCACAGAGTTCAACGTATAAACAGTATGCATGAAGCTCCAGAGCTCCCCTAGTGGTGGCTGTGGGTATGTAAAATTTTATCATTTAGCACTACGCCTATATATCTAATAAACCAGCCTATAATTGTTCTTCTATTTGGATTAATTCCCATAATGTCGTCCAGTCAAAGAACATCTGTGATAAGATCTACTTATAGAGCATTCGGCAGCCACCGATTGCGCCCGCTAGGGCTGAACATGAGAGATGTCAAACAAAAATAAACCTGAAAGTCCCTCATTTCCATCCCTGAAGCGTCGACTTTGTGAGGTATTTATGTTAATAATAGTTTCATCAGTAAAGACGTGAACTTTCAATGGGAGGACGGGAAGAGAGAGCGCGCGGAGATATTGTGGCGCCTTAATCTTGATCTGTGGTATCTGCGCAATCTGTTCGGCAGACAATCATTATTTCTCGCCGTCTAATAGGGACCATAGAAAAATGTTTCCCCTTTTACATATATTCAAAAATTTCCGTGGACTGAAGTTTAACCGTAATGGTTGGGAAAAGCACCTGCCGGGGACCTTTCGCTTGGCATATTTTACAATCTCCCGCTGTGAGTTTTCTTTTTTTTATTTTTTTCAAGGACAAGAAAGGATCGTCAGCATTAAGCAAATCAGTCAAGCGCCGCGTCTGCTGTAAGCACGGCCCGAGAATGAGAGAGAAAAAAATTATATAGATTTAACTTTGACAATTTTTTTTCTTCTTTTTTTTATTCGCCGTTTCCAATTTTCATCTTAAGGACGTAAAGCGTCTAAAAAAAAAATTTGATTCCACATACATAGATGCAAAAGAGCGGCAGAATATTCTAATGCCTTAGTTAAAGGGAAGCACATTCGCCTTAAAGTTCTTCTCTTTTTTGGTCGCCTTCACAAGTCTTCTCCTGGATGATGAATAGGATAGATTGAAATCCATCTGAATATGAGTCGGAGGCGAATGTGAAAGGGCCTCGTATTAGGACACTTTAGAAGACAGAATCGCGGTTATTTCTGGTTAATTACAATGTATCTTCCGGTCGAGATCCCTGGGCAGAACCTCAATCCAAAAAATAGACAATGGAGGAAGAAGAAGAAGTAGGAGGAACCGTAAAATATGTCATCTTGGATTTGTCACATCGGTGGGCTGAGGGCGTCATATGGAAGATGAAATGTCCAACTCTGAGGACCCGGGGCCCGCGTGGCCGCAGGATTGACAGTCTTATCGTACTCAGTTTTTATTTTCCTGGAAGATGGGATGAATTGTTGGAGATGTGTCCTTCATCAGGTCTCATGTCAAATGGAGCCGTTCTCTAATCTTTTCTAAAAAAAAAAAAAAAATGTGAAATGAAATTAGAAGATTTTTCAGAATTTTGGCTTAAATTATGACAAAATAGGGGAACATGACCACCAAACTTGTGTTTTGAACACTTTTTACGCCTCAGTTCTGAGAAGGGTCGATGAAAGAGAGGAGGCGAAGAGGAGTCATAAAGTAGGCCATTATTTTGGATGGAGAGAACAATGTAAAGTATCTGTGCCAATCCCAGTTCTCACATGATCAGGGGGTGACCAATGACATGACATGGTACTGGGTATGAGTAGACAGCCCTGACAGTGATTGGCTGAGCTGACAGGATGTAGTAGGAAGCAGGAACAAGTGGAGAGCACCAGGAGCTGGCCTTCGATGGAATGGCAATAGCAGGGATTCCGGGCAGCACACAAAACAATACTGATACGAGAGGTACAGGGCACCAACCAATCATTCTACAGGAGATCCAGGACACCAACCAATCATTATACAGGAGATAGAGGACACCAACCAATCATTATACAGCAGATCCAGGACACCAATCAATCATTATACAGGAGATACAGGACACCAACCAATCATTATACAGGAGATACAGGACACCAACCAATCATTATACAGGAGATACAGGACACCAACCAATCATGAAACAAGAGATACAGGACACCAACCAATCATGATAGAGGAGATCCAGGACACCAACCAATCATTATACAGGAGATACAGGACACCAACCAATCATTATACAGGAGATACAGGACACCAACCAATCATTATACAGGATATACAGGACACCAACCAATCATTATACAGGATATACAGGACACCAACCAATCATTATACAGGATATACAGGACACCAACCAATCATTATACAGGAGATACAGAAACATGGAAACATAGAATGTGTCAGCAGATAAGAACCATTTGGCCCATCTAGTCTGCCCAATAATACAGGATACCAACCAGTCGTTATACAAGAGATACAGGACACCAACCAATCATAAAACGAGAGATAGAGGACACCAACCAATCATGATAGAGGAGATACAGGACACCAATCAATCATTGATCAGGAAATACAGGACACCAACCAATCATGATACAGGGGATACAGAACACCAACCAATCTTAATAGAAAAGGTACAGGACACGAACCAATCATTGTAAAGGACACCAACAAATCATGAAACGAGAGATACAGGGCACCAACCTATCATTATACAGGACACCAACCTATCATTATACAGGACACCAACCAATCATGATAAACAAGACACAGGACACCAACCAATCATGATACAAGAGATACAGGACACCAACCAATCATGATACAGGAGATACAAGACACCAACCAATAATGATACAATGATACAAGAGATACAGGACACCAACCAATCTTGATAAAAGGGATACAGGAAGCAAATTAATCACTGTACAAGAGAAATAGGAAACTGACCAATCATGATACGAGAGATACAGGACACTGACCAATCATGATTCAAGGGAACCAATCATAAAACGAGAGATATAGGACACCAACCAATCATGATACGAAAGGTACAGGACGCCAACTAATTATTATACAGGACACCAACAAATCATGATACAGGAGACCAACCAATATGAAACGAGAGATAGAAGACACCAACCAATCATGATACATAAGGTACAGGACACCAACCAATCATTATAGAGGACACCAACCAATCATGATACAGGAGATACAGGACACCAACCAATATGAAACAAGAGATAGAGGACACCAACCAATCATTATACAGGAGATCCAGGACACCAACCAATATGAAACGAGAGATAGAGGTCACCAACCAATCATGATACATAAGGTACAGGACACCAACCAATCATTATAGAGGACACCAACCAATCATGATACAGGAGATACAAGACACCAACCAATAATGATACAATGATACAAGAGATACAGGACACCAACCAATCTTGATAAAAGGGATACAGGAAGCAAATTAATCACTGTACAAGAGAAATAGGAAACTGACCAATCATGATACGAGAGATACAGGACACTGACCAATCATGATTCAAGGGAACCAATCATAAAACGAGAGATATAGGACACCAACCAATCATGATACGAAAGGTACAGGACGCCAACTAATTATTATACAGGACACCAACAAATCATGATACAGGAGACCAACCAATATGAAACGAGAGATAGAAGACACCAACCAATCATGATACATAAGGTACAGGACACCAACCAATCATTATAGAGGACACCAACCAATCATGATACAGGAGATACAGGACACCAACCAATATGAAACGAGAGATAGAGGTCACCAACCAATCATGATACATAAGGTACAGGACACCAACCAATCATTATAGAGGACACCAACCAATCATGATACAGGAGATACAGGACAACAACCAATATGAAACGAGAGATAGAGGTCACCAACCAATCATGATATGAAAGGAACAGGACACCAACCAATCATGATACAAGAGATACAGGATACCAACCTATCGTGATACAGGAGATACAGAACACTGACCAATCATGATACAAGGGAGCCAATCATAAAACAAGAGATATAGGACACCAACCAAGCATAATAAAAGAGATATAGGACACCAACCAATTATAATAAAAGAGATATAGGACACCAACCAATCATAATACGAGAGATAAAGGACACCAACCAATCATAATACGAGAGATATAGGACACCAACCAATCATAGCTACAATCCCGGGGTGCAGAGGACTTGGATTTCTTGGTTCCTTCACCGTTGACCCTATGGCATCCATCTTTACATCTAGTGATGGAGAAACTTATTCCATTTTCTACTTTTGTGGTATAAAGTGAAGACGATGTCCGTGTTCAGCGCCATATTGATTTATTTGTAGAATGATGAAATCCCTTCAAGATCATATTCCCCTATCGGGAAAGATTTGTGAGGGGATATTATCTGTGAGAGACCCCTGGGATATTCAATGGATTTAGAACAATATTTATACAGACAACAGAATCACATGTTACACAGATCCCAACACTCAGGACCCCCGCTATGAGCCGGAGCCACCTCCATGGAACTTTCCGTGAACTCCTTAATGGATCTGTGGAGGCTTCCATTGGTTCCATTGTTCACTCTCTTTCAGTGTTTTTGGAATAAGGGAGTAGAATCCCTTCCCTGGTAGAGTTATCAGTCACACCCGGGCGCTGGTACCTGGAGGTTCTCAAAAGGCGCTGCCACCATGAGAGAAGCCAATAGTACAGTAAATGGCACATGGTAGGTGTGGGGCCCTGTTATAGATTAGGGCCCGGGAACATCTACATCTTGGTGCAAATCTGTAGAAGATGTTGGATCCAAGTTGAGAGATGAGCGGCCGCCAAAGGAAACTGACCGCTCGAGGAGCCTGACCGCCAGAGGAACCTAGCCGCCAGAGGAGCCTGACTGCCCGAGGAGCCTGACTGCCCGAGGAGCCTGACCGCCAGAGGAACCTGACCAAGCAGAGTGTGTAAGTGTATGAGGGGATCAGAGGAGACAAATGGCAGCCAAACAAACCTTCACCTAACAGATATCTCACATGTATGGCCGGGGCTACACTCAAGATCAGTGGTTTAAAAGCTGTGGACCTCCAGATATTGCTTAACTACAATTTCCAGCATGCTGTGTAGTTTTAACACCCCACAAACAAGTGTGTTTAAAGGGGTATTCCAGGATTTTTTTTATTTGACTATGCTACAGGGGCTGTAAAGTTAGTGTAGTTCATAATATAGTGTCTGTACCGGTGTTTCATTGTCGTCTCGCAATTCTTCTATGAGTTTTGCCCCTACATTCATTTTTAACATCATGCAAAATGAGTGTCTCAGGCTTTCCCAGGTTGCAGTGCATCCCGTGACATTACATCACTAGTCAGGTGATCAGAGGAAAGGTGTCTTTTCTTCAATGGGTGGAGAGACCGCTGGGTGGGGGGGGGGGGACATCATTCTGTAAGAATGCTGTAAGAACAGCTGGAGGCACTTTGGTCAAAAAACACTGGTCTATTGCATTGAAGGCAGAACAGATGTGTTTCAGTAGGTGAGGTGGCTGATGTGTGGGAAGGAGAAAAGGGTCCTCACACTTACAAACAGGGAACTATGGGATTTGTAGTGTGAGAGAACGAACTCCAACAGGAAATAGCCAGTTCACAAAAAGATAGCCTCAGTGTTATAGTAATCTCACAACATATCCATATAACCCATGACAAGCACGGATCCTTCATAAGCATGTCCATTACTGTCTGGTAGGTAAGTACTAAAGTCACTATATGGTGGAGAACGCCACCATATGTATGCCCCCTATACTACAAGCTGTGTGAACCCGCAATGATTACATTGGCATTCATGGGATGTGGATATAGGCAGCAAGCAGGGCCACCATCAGGGCAGTACTGCCATCAGGGGCCCGGGAAAGTAAAAAAAAAAAGAGGGGCCCATTGCTGCCACCATCCTCCTCCCTAATATCAGGGGTGTAGTTCAGAGGAGCATGTCCCCCGGGTGCCGGGCAGTAGCTTCCATAAGGCAACTGAGGCAATCGCTTCAGGCGTGCTGCTGCAAGGGGGCACATCGGCTAAGGATGTCCGGCACAAGGAGTCCAGCACACATTACATTCGGCAGTGATTCCCAACCAGGGTGCCCTGGCAGGGGTGCTGGGATTCTCCAGTGGGAAAGATGACACAAAAATGTTGTTGAATTTTCCATCCCAGCCTGGGCCTGCAGCATTGTGAGTGAGTTACAGGCCGGGTGAAGGAGACGTCTGTGCGCACTCCAGGGACGAGTTGCAGCTCTGATCCCCGTGTATCCCCCCTCTCCTGTGGACTCTGCATCCTCATTGGTCCCTCAGCAGAATGATGTGTATGGAGGAAAGGAGCAGGGGCGGCGCGGACAGAGGCCTTCTCAGCTTCAGGTAGTGAACCCCTAAGCTTCTATCCTCTACTCCTCTCTGTCACCTTTCATAACCTCTCTGTAACCCCTGGACACCACTCTGTCACCCCTGTACCCCCCCTCTGTTACCCCTCTGTCACCGATGTACCCCCCTCTGTTACCCCTCTGTCACCCATGTACCCCCCTCTGTCACCGATGTACCCCCCTCTGTTACCCCTCTGTCACCCATGTACCCCCCTCTGTCACCGATGTACACCCCTCTGTTACCCCTCTGTCACCCATGTACCCCCCTCTGTTACCCCTCTGTCACCCATGTGCCCCCCTCTGTTACCCCTGTCACCCATGTACCCCCCTCTGTTACCCCTCTGTCCCCCATGTACACCCCTCTGTCATTTCTCTACACCTATTCACCCCTGTACTCTTCTACACCTTTAAAAGGGGTGAAATCGGGGCCAAGCTACCTCCCTACGGGGGGGTCCTACATAAAAAAAATTATTCGGTAAGGGTGTCCCGCTAATTCTCTTTTCTCCAAGGGGTGCCCCAAACCAAAATAGGGGGGCACAATTTTCTTTTCTCGCCTTCACTTTACAGCTATACAACAGAGGGTTTAAGGACCTTCCTGTAAGTCACATGACCTCATAGGTCCTACAGCAGTGCACAGGAGGACAGAGGCAAGTGCTGTGTGTATGATGGATGTCTGGGTGTGTCTTATGCTTGAGTCACCTCCAGAGCTGCACTCACTATTCTCCTATTATATCATGTCTTATCCTCCAGTCACATCCAGAGCTGCACTCACTATTCTCCTATCATATCATGTCTTATCCTCTAGTCACCTCCAGAGCTGCACTCACTATTCTCCTATTATATCATGTCTTATGCTCCAGTCACCTCCAGAGCTGCACTCGCTATTCTCCTATTATATCATGTCTTATCCTCTAGTCACCTCCAGAGCTGCACTCGCTATTCTCCTATTATATCATGTCTTATCCTCTAGTCACCTCAAGAGCTGCACTCACTATTCTCCTATTATATCATGTCTTATGCTTGAGTCACCTCCAGAGCTGCACTCACTATTCTCCTATTATATCATGTCTTATGCTCCAGTCACCTCCAGAGCTGCACTCGCTATTCTCCTATTATATCATGTCTTATCCTCTAGTCACCTCCAGAGCTGCACTCGCTATTCTCCTATTATATCATGTCTTATCCTCTAGTCACCTCAAGAGCTGCACTCACTATTCTCCTATTATATCATGTCTTATGCTTGAGTCACCTCCAGAGCTGCACTCACTATTCTGCTGTTACATCATGTCTTATCCTCCAGTCACCTCCAGAGCTGCACTCACTATTCTCCTATTATATCATGTCTTATCCTCCAGTCACATCCAGAGCTGCACTCACTATTCTCCTATCATATCATGTCTTATCCTCTAGTCACCTCAAGAGCTGCACTCACTATTCTCCTATTATATCATGTCTTATCCTCCAGTCACCTCCAGAGCTGCACTCACTATTCTCCTATTATATCATGTCTTATCCTCCAGTCACATCCAGAGCTGCACTCACTATTCTCCTATCATATCATGTCTTATCCTCTAGTCACCTCCAGAGCTGCACTCACTATTCTCCTATTATATCATGTCTTATGCTCCAGTCACCTCCAGAGCTGCACTCGCTATTCTCCTATTATATCATGTCTTATCCTCTAGTCACCTCCAGAGCTGCACTCGCTATTCTCCTATTATATCATGTCTTATCCTCTAGTCACCTCAAGAGCTGCACTCACTATTCTCCTATTATATCATGTCTTATGCTTGAGTCACCTCCAGAGCTGCACTCACTATTCTCCTATTATATCATGTCTTATGCTCCAGTCACCTCCAGAGCTGCACTCGCTATTCTCCTATTATATCATGTCTTATCCTCTAGTCACCTCCAGAGCTGCACTCGCTATTCTCCTATTATATCATGTCTTATCCTCTAGTCACCTCAAGAGCTGCACTCACTATTCTCCTATTATATCATGTCTTATGCTTGAGTCACCTCCAGAGCTGCACTCACTATTCTGCTGTTACATCATGTCTTATCCTCCAGTCACCTCCAGAGCTGCACTCACTATTCTCCTATTATATCATGTCTTATCCTCCAGTCACATCCAGAGCTGCACTCACTATTCTCCTATCATATCATGTCTTATCCTCTAGTCACCTCAAGAGCTGCACTCACTATTCTCCTATTATATCATGTCTTATCCTCCAGTCACCTCCAGAGCTGCACTCACTATTCTCCTATTATATCATGTCTTATCCTCTAGTCACCTCCAGAGCTGCACTCACTATTCTCCTATTATATCATGTCTTATCCTCCAGTCACCTCCAGAGCTGCACTCACTATTCTCCTATTATATCATGTCTTATGCTTGAGTCACCTCCAGAGCTGCACTCACTATTCTCCTATTATATCATGTCTTATCCTCTAGTCACCTCTGGAGCTGCACTCGCTGTTCTCCTATTATATCATGTCTTATCCTCTAGTCACCTCAAGAGCTGCACTCACTATTCTCCTATCATATCATGTCTTATCCTCTAGTCACATCCAGAGCTGCACTCACTATTCTCCTATCATATCATGTCTTATCCTCTAGTCACCTCTGGAGCTGCACTCGCTGTTCTCCTATTATATCATGTCTTATCCTCTAGTCACCTCAAGAGCTGCACTCACTATTCTCCTATTATATCATGTCTTATCCTCCAGTCACCTCCAGAGCTGCACTCACTATTCTCCTATTATATCATGTCTTATCCTCTAGTCACCTCCAGAGCTGCACTCACTATTCTCCTATTATATCATGTCTTATCCTCCAGTCACATCCAGAGCTGCACTCACTATTCTCCTATCATATCATGTCTTATCCTCTAGTCACCTCAAGAGCTGCACTCACTATTCTCCTATTATATCATGTCTTATGCTTGAGTCACCTCCAGAGCTGCACTCACTATTCTCCTATTATATCATGTCTTATCCTCTAGTCACCTCTGGAGCTGCACTCGCTGTTCTCCTATTATATCATGTCTTATCCTCTAGTCACCTCAAGAGCTGCACTCACTATTCTCCTATTATATCATGTCTTATCCTCCAGTCACCTCCAGAGCTGCACTCACTATTCTCCTATTATATCATGTCTTATCCTCTAGTCACCTCCAGAGCTGCACTCACTATTCTCCTATTATATCATGTCTTATCCTCCAGTCACATCCAGAGCTGCACTCACTATTCTCCTATTATATCATGTCTTATGCTTGAGTCACCTCCAGAGCAGCACTCACTATTCTCCTATTATATCATGTCTTATCCTCTAGTCACCTCCAGAGCTGCACTCACTATTCTCCTATTATATCATGTCTTATCCTCTAGTCACCTCCAGAGCTGCACTCACTATTCTCCTATTATATCATGTCTTATCCTCCAGTCACCTCCAGAGCTGCACTCACTATTCTCCTATTATATCATGTCTTATCCTCTAGTCACCTCCAGAGCTGCACTCACTATTCTCCTATTATATCATGTCTTATCCTCCAGTCACCTCCAGAGCTGCAATCACTATTCTCCTATTATATCATGTCTTATCCTCCAGTCACCTCCAGAGCTGCACTCACTATTCTCCTATTATATCATGTCTTATCCTCTAGTCACCTCCAGAGCTGCACTCACTATTCTCCTATTATATCATGTCTTATCCTCTAGTCACCTCCAGAGCTGCACTCACTATTCTCCTATTATATCATGTCTTATCCTCTAGTCACCTCCAGAGCTGCACTCACTATTCTGCTGTTACATCATGTCTTATCCTCCAGTCACCTCCAGAGTCACACTCACTATTCTGCTGTTACATCATGTCTTATCCTCTAGTCACCTCCAGAGCTGCACTCACTATTCTGCTGTTACATTACGTCTTATCTTCCAGTCACCTCCAGAGCTGCACTCACTATTCTGCTCTTACATCTTGTCTTATCCTCTAGTCACCTCCAGAGCTGCACTCACTATTCTGCTGTTACATTACGTCTTATCTTCCAGTCACCTCCAGAGCTGCACTCACTATTCTGCTGTTACATCATGTCTTATCATCTAGTCACCTCCAGAGCTGCACTCACTATTCTGCTCTTACATCATATCTTACACAACAAAAAACTGAAAAATTGCACTTTTTTGTTCCCACCTCCCCCCAAAAATTAGATTTTCTAACTGCATTATATGTACCCCCATTGTGACCCATACCACAAAAAAACTGCCCTCATACAGTTATATCTACAAATACATTATAGGTACAGGACAGGGACTGGAGTGTGTTTGGCAAGGGACCTCAGGGACTCCGGCAGTGAGGGGCCCCAAAGTTCTGTCTAAAAAAAACTGCAAAAAAAAAAAAAAGTTTCCAAAAAGTTTTTGGCCTCAGAGAGTCGTCCTTTAGAATTATAGGGACACAGAATGTACCTGTGAGCGGCGGTAACCGCACCGCGCCAGAGATAATGGAAGAAATCAGCCGCCATCCGAGTACACGGGCGGACGCCATTATCCCTCGCAACTTAAGATAAATCAGCTAAATGGGAAAACGTATCAGCCGGCCAATGAGCTCGGGCATTGTTTACCCGTCATGTCATGTGACGCACCTGCCAGATAAATTACCTGTATTACGAGGATTTGACTTCCCGGCGCGATGACCGTAGAATCTCCAGCCGCTTCATTAGGGTTTTATAGGGGTCATTCATCGTGAGCGGCCGCCATCGATCAGGACAATAGTGCTGAGGACTGGGATTACACAGACAGATGGGGCGGCCCAGGATCCGGCGCTGTCCTCCTCACTCCGCAGGAGATTTGTGCCTCCCTGGATCTGGGCCTCAATTGTCATCTATTTAATGGCCCTACAGCCCAGCGACCTTCTGCGCTGACCTCTCGCTTCATGATCGCCCGCGCACGCACTCGCTGCCTGGACGATAAATGGAGCGTCAGGAAGAAAACCTCACACGTTAACTATTTCCAGACAAAGAATTTATTTCCGTTATCGGCTTCACTGCTGGATTCTTTACTTCTATTACAGAATATATCTATCTAGAGCAGTGGTCTCCAACCTGCGGACCTCCAGATGTTGCAAAACTACAACTCCCAGCATGCCCGGACAGCCTTTGGTAGGGTTTCCCCAACCAGGGTGCCTCCAGCTATTGCAAAACTACAACTCCCAGCATACCCACACTTCCTTTGGTAGGGTTTCCCCAACCAGGGTGCCTCCAGCTATTGCAAAACTACAACTCCCAGCATACCCACACAGCCTTTGGTAGGGTTTCCCCAACCAGGGTGCCTCCAGCTATTGCAAAACTACAACTCCCAGCATACCCACACTTCCTTTGGTAGGGTTTCCCCAACCAGGGTGCCTCCAGCTATTGCAAAACTACAACTCCCAGCATACCCACACTTCCTTTGGTAGGGTTTCCCCAACCAGGGTGCCTCCAGCTATTGCAAAACTACAACTCCCAGCATGCCCGGACAGCCGTTGGCTGTCCGGGCATGCTGGGAGTTGTAGTTTTGCAACATCTGGAGGTCCACAGGTTGAAGACCACTGATCTAGAGCAAAAGACGACCATGGCGCTCACAGATGAGGTGGAGTAGTAGCTTTATTCCATCACAGCGACATTTCGGCTACGCAATTGCAGCCGTTATCAAGCAACATGAGGGTGGACATAGGCTACTATATATATATATATATATATATATATATATATATATATATATATACAGTGACCCCCCGACCTACAATGGCCCCGACATACGATCATTTCAACATGCGATGGCCTCTCAGAGGCAGCATCACCATACGATGCTTTTGTATGTCGGGGCCATCGCATAAACGGCTATCCCTCAGCGCAGACTGCTTCAGATGCCACCGGATATCCGTTTACGGTGCCCCGTGTGGTCCGGTGATGGTCACTCACCTGTCCTCGGGGCTCCGGAGCTCCTCCTCTTCCCTGCATCGGCTGCGCTCTCCATCGTCGTCATCACGTCGCCGCACACGCCGTCCCGTCATCCAATAGGAGCGGCGTGCGTAGCGACGTGATGGCGGCGACGTGAGAGCGACGATCCCGGGGAAGCAGAGACGTTCCGGAGCGCCAGGGACACCACAGGGACGCGGCGACAGCGATGAAGGGCGACATCCAGGGCAGCGGTGACGAGCGGTGACGGTCCAGAGTGGCGGGGACAGGTGAGTACAACATCCTATACTTTACATTGCACGAATCCCTCAACATACGATGGTTTCAACAAACGATGGTCCATTTGGAACGGATTACCACCGTATGTTGAGGGACTGCTGTATATATATATATATATATATATATATATATATATATATGCACAAACGTGATTGGATAATAGATAAATGACATGCAGGTGGAGCATACAGTAGACGCTCACGATGGGTCTGCCAGGGGGGTTGTGTAAAGATTTGTGGATTTTAGGGAGAAGGTAGAGGAGAGGTGTGATGGGAAATTGTACGTTGATGTGGTCATGAAGTGATCGATCAATGACGTGGTTGCGGAGGGCGTGGTCGAGGACGGTTATTGATTTGGTTTCGATATCTTTTTTGGGGTCTCGGGTTAGTAGTAAATATGTAGTCGTGTCCTGTAATTGTCTGTGTGCTTCAGAGATGTAGGTGGTTCTGTCCACAATAACTATTGGGCCACCTTTATTGGCAGGTCATGGTTTGTCAAGAGTTGCTGAAGGGCTTGTGATTGGGCAGATGTGAGGTTCGGATGAGTGAGGCCGTGCTGGAAGTTATGTAAGGAATGTAGGTCCTGTTGGACCAGTGAGGAAAAGGTGGAGAGAGCTGGATAGTCTACAGTGACCCCCCCGACCTACGATGGCCCCGATATACAATCATTTCAACATACGATGCTTTTGTATGTCGGGGCCATCGCATAAACGGCTATCCGGCAGCGCAGACTACTTTAGCTGCCCCCGTGCCCTATGTGGTCCGCTGATGATCACTTACCTGTCCTCGGGGTTCCGGCGCGTCCTCTTCTGGATCCCCTGCATCGTCGGCGCTCTCCATCGTCGTCATCACGTCGCTGCGCACGCCGTCCCGTCATCCAATAGGAGCAGCGTGTGTAGCGACGTGATGGCGGCGACGGAGAGTGAGGATGCCGGGGAAGAAGAGGCCTTGCCGGAGCGTCGGGGACACCTCGGGGACGCGGTGACAATGATGGAAGGCGACATCCAGGGCAGCGGTGACGAGCGGTGACGGTCCGGAGCGGCGGGGACAGGTGAGTACAACTTCCTATACCAGTGGTCTTCAACCTGCGGACCTCCAGATGTTTCAAAACTACAACTCCCAGCATGCCCGGACAGCCGTTGGCTGTCCGGGCATGCTGGCTGTTGTAGTTTTGCAACATCTGGAGGTCCGCAGGTAGTAGACCACTGTCCTATACTTTACATTGCACGGATCCCTCAACATACGATGGTTTCAACAAACGATGGTCCATTTGGAACAGATTACCATCGTATGCTGAGGGACCACTGTATGTGTGGGGCGAATTTACTAGGAATGGATAAATTATAGTCACTAAGTTAGAAATGGTCACCAGTCGGTCCTTGTGTTTTGGGTGTAAGAGTGTGGGATGGGTCAGAAAACCACATTTTTTGTTTTAGTCTGCGGAGGAATTGGGCCAATTCAGGTTCTAGTTGGAACCAGTCTGGGTGGGTAGTGGGGCTGGAGGTTAGTCCTTTGGCTAGTCGGTCAGTCTGGTGACTAGTGAGAGGTGTGGAAGATATATTTACCAAGGTCTCTGGTTTCGTCGTGGAGGGTTGTGTTGGATTGTGTGATCGTCCCCTTGGTTTCATGGTCTCTCTGTCGGTGTTTGCCATCCCGTCTTGTGGGTCGGCGTGTGCGTTTGTTGATGGGTCTGAAGGATAGAATGTGTAGTTGGTCAGTAATAGTGTTGCTCGCGAATATTCGCAATACGAATTTTATTCGCGAATATCTCATATTTGTGAATATTCGCGAATATATCGCTATATATTCGTAATTACGAATATTCGTTTTTTTTTTCACAGTACACATCAGTGATCATCCCTCTCTTCTTCCAGCTTGTGCGGTGTAAAGAAGGCTCTAAAACTACTGTGTGAGACTGGTGCGCGAATTTTCGCATATGCGAATTTTTTCTTATGCTAATTTTGTATATGCTAATTTTCGTATATGTTATTTTCGCATACGCAAATTTTCGCATTTGCGAAAATAAAACGAGATTATTACGAATATGCGAATATTCGCGAATATATGACGAATATTCGTCCATATATTCGCGAATTCGAATATGGCCTATGCCGCTCAACACTAGTCAGTAATAGTCAAAGAAGCAGGATACATGACATCATTATAGATAATACATGGTTCATTATTGTTATAAGTAATGGAATAGTGATCGATCTTCCTACCCGAAATTAGGGTTGGGGTGGAGGAAGAAAAATGGCTAGAAGCACCTCTATTGGGGAGTCTCACATCCCTAGGTTTTTTGGAAGATGGTCGCCCAGAGGAGCTATTGCCTAGACCTTGGCATTGGTGTAGTCCTGTGAATCGTGATGCCATTTCTGTCGCTTAGTGGCTTCTTGTTCCGATTTTAAAGGGGTATTCCAGGCAAAACCTTTTTTTTATATATATATATATACATATATATATATATATATATATATATATATATATATATATATATATGAACTGGCTCCGGAAAGTTAAACAGATTTGTGAATTACTTCTATTAAAAAATCTTAATCCTTCCAATAGTTATTGGCTTCTGAAGTTTTCTGTCTAACTGCTCAATGATGATGTCACGTCCCGGGAGCTGTGCATGATGGGAGAATATCCCCATAGGAACTGCACAGCTCCCTGGACGTGACATCATCATTGAGCAGTTAGACAGAAAACAACAACTCAACTTCAGAAGCTAATAACTATTGGAAGGATTAAGATTTGTTAATAGAAGTAATTTACAAATCTGTTTAACTTTCCGGAGCCAGTTGATATATATATAAAAAAAAAAAAAAAGTTTAGGCCTGGAATACCCCTTTAACTTCTGTAAATAGGTGATCTGCTTAGTCATGAACTTGTCAAAGTCCTCCTGTGTGAGAATTTTCTGGAGAGCGTCGTCAATGGTGGACATCTTTGTGGGTCTCTTTGTAGAAAATCGATGTTAAGGAGTAATAAATCAGCTGAATAACGGTTAGAAATGGCCTCATATCTGGTCCGGTATTCTTGGTCATGAAAGTAGGTATTCTCCTGGGGTTGGGTGCGCATGCCCCGCGGAATACGTTGGTAGTATATAGAGGGGTTAAGTGCAGGGTTAGAGATAGCATTCGTCTGGATTCATTTTCCTATTGGCGCTGGAGGTCTTGAAGTGAGGGTTGGTGCAGGAATGGCGAATCCCCATCTACACAGGCAAGTAACGGGTCAATGTCCAAGTTAGAATAGGTAAGTGGTTGTGGAGGAGCTACTGCGTCCGGGCTGAGCTGGGGTGATGAAGAGAAGTACAGATGAGGTGCAGGCTTCAGAAACCGCATATACAAACTGCAGAAGGAGAAGCAGCAACACTCTGAACAGTATAAACAGCATTCGGGCGCTGTAGGTATACGGTACCGGCTTGAGGGCCAGATGAAGTATAGAGCAAAAGACGACCATAGCGCTCACAGATGAGGTGGAGGAGTAGATTTATTCCATCACAACAGGATGGGAAGTTTCGGCTACACAATTGCAGCCATTATCAAGCAACATGAGGGTGGACATAGGCTGATATATATATATATGCACAAACGTGATTGGACAATGGATAAATGACATGCAGGAGGAGCATACATTAGACATACAGATATATGTAAATACAAAAATACAGTGGATCCACCCCAAAGGGGCGAGCCATAATAGTGATCAGTGCAATAATGAGTAAAAACTTACTAGGGGCGGCACTGGATAGGGAGGGCTCACGGGGAGAAGGACGCCATCGGCACCATGATGTGGAGGCGCTGACTGTACTGCACCTGTGTCGTGGAGAGCACAAGGAACCCTGACATTTGCGCATACGTAATTTGGTGCGGCGCATGCAGAAATAGCGCATTGATGCCGGTGAGAGGATGGGTGTGCCAGGTGACTAGTTGTCTATCTATCTATCTCATATCTATCTATCTATCTCATATCTATCTATCTCATATCTATCTCATATCTATCTATCTATCTATCTATCTATCTCATATCTATCTATCTCATATCTATCTATCTATCTCATATCTATCTATCTCATCTCTATCTATCTATCTCATATCTATCTATCTATCTATCTCATATCTATCTATCTATCTCATATCTATCTATCTAATATCTATTTATCTCATATCTATCTATCTCATATCTATCTATCTCATATCTATCTATCTCATATCTATCTATCTCATATCTATCTATCTATCTATCTATCTAATATCTCTTTATCTCATATCTATCTATCAATCTCATATCTATCTATCAATCTCATATCTATCTATCTATCTATCTCATATCTATCTATCTCATATCTATCTATCTCATATCTATCTTATATCTATCTATCTATCTATCTCAATCTCATATCTATCTATCTCATATCTATCTATGTCATATCTATCTATCTATCTATCTATCATCTATCTATGTCATATCTATCTATCTATCTCATATCTATCTATCTATCTATCTTATATCTCTCATATCTATCTATCTATCTATCTATCTCATATCTATCTATCTATCTCATATCTATCTATCTATCTATCTCATATCTATCTCATATCTATCTATCTATATTTTATCTATCTATCTATCTATCTATCTATCTATCTATCTATCTATCTATCTTATATCTATCTATCCTCCCATGGAGGCGGTGTGGCGTGATGTCAGGACCATGGCCGCCTGCACTCAGTTTTCTAACCAGAATGTTCAGAACGCCGAGTTCTGCACGGAGATCGTAGGGGTCCCAGAGGCCGGACACTCATAATCAGACATCTTATCCACTATTCTTTGAAAAGGGGATAAGATGTCTAGAGGGGAGTACCCGTTTTAGTATAATGATTTTGCTAAATATAAAAGTTTATAAATTGGGGATCGTTTTAATTTTATTAACCCACAGAATAAATATAATGGATAATTTTTACCATAAAGTTCACTGCGTAAGAAACAAATCCCCCAAAATTTGCAAAATTGCAGTTTTCTTATCAATTTCCCCCACAAATGAAATGTTGCACATTTTATGGTTAAAGGAAAGGTGTCATTACAAAGTACAATCGTTCTCATAATAAACAATAACAACCTCATGAGGGTCTGTAGGGAGAGTAATAAGTCTTAGAAGGCAAAAAGGAAAAATTTTACTACAAAAATGAAAATTAGTCGTGTCCCAAATACAAACCCTAAAATGGATCCAGTGAGGAATACGGCTCGTCCCGTAAAGTGAAGATTTTTCCTGGATTTGGAGGAATTCAACTTTTTGCCAAAAGATCTGATAATATTTTACAATGTAATAAGCCGGAACCAATTTCACAATCCACAATCTGACTCGTGAGGCTCATAGAGTCTCCGCTCCTCGTTCTGGAGAATTGTGCCGCTTCCTCCGTGCCAAGCAAGACACTGAAATATCACCGTACAGGAGAAAACGGAGTGCAGAAACTGCGCAGGAAGTAGATAGGGGTGACGGGCACTGACCATAAGTGAGGGGGGTAGTGCCCTTCACCACAGGGACCCCTGACTATCAGCAGTATTACCATTCCTCTCCTCTACTATGTATAAGAAAAGGGAGAATACAGAAGTGAGAATACAGGAGCCTGGTACGAAGGACACTACTATAAGTCTACCAGGAGCCTTCTACTAAGGGCACTACTATAAGTCGACCAGGAGCCTTCTACTAAGGACACTACTATAAGTCGACCAGGAGCCTTCTACTAAGGACACTACTATAAGTCGACCAGGAGCCTGGTACTAAGGACACTACTATAAGTCTACCAGGAGCCTTCTACTAAGGACACTACTATAAGTCTACCAGGAGCCTTCTACTAAGGGCACTACTATAAGTCTACCAGGAGCCTTCTACTAAGGGCACTACTATAAATCGACCAGGAGCCTTCTACTAAGGGCACTACTATAAGTTGACCAGGAGCCTTCTACTAAGGGCACTACTATAAGTCGACCAGGAGCCTTCTACTAAGGGCACTACTATAAGTCGACCAGGAGCCTTCTACTAAGGGCACTACTATAAGTCGACCAGGAGCCTTCTACTAAGGGCACTACTATAAGTCTACCAGGAGCCTTCTACTAAGGGCACTACTATAAGTCGACCAGGAGCCTTCTACTAAGGGCACTACTATAAGTCGACCAGGAGCCTTCTACTAAGGGCACTACTATAAGTCGACCAGGAGCCTTCTACTAAGGGCACTACTATAAGTCTACCAGGAGCCTTCTACAAAGGGCACTACTATAGGTCGACCAGGAGCCTTCTACTAAGGGCACTACTATAAGTCGACCAGGAGCCTTCTACTAAGGGCACTACTATAAGTCGACCAGGAGCCTTCTACTAAGGGCACTACTATAAGTCTACCAGGAGCCTTCTACTAAGGGCACTACTATAAGTCGACCAGGAGCCTTCTACTAAGGGCACTACTATAAGTCGACCAGGAGCCTTCTACTAAGGGCACTACTATAAGTCGACCAGGAGCCTTCTACTAAGGGCACTACTATAAATCGACCAGGAGCCTTCTACTAAGGGCACTACTATAAGTCTACCAGGAGCCTTCTACTAAGGGCACTACTATAAGTCGACCAGGAGCCTGGTACTAAGGACACTACTATAAGTCGACCAGGAGCCTTCTACTAAGGGCACTACTATAAGTCTACCAGGAGCCTTCTACTAAGGGCACTACTATAAGTCGACCAGGAGCCTTCTACTAAGGGCACTACTATAAGTCTACCAGGAGCCTTCTACTAAGGGCACTACTATAAGTCTACCAGGAGCCTTCTACTAAGGACACTACTATAAGTCTACCAGGAGCCTGGTACTAAGGACACTACTATAAGTCGACCAGGAGCCTTCTACTAAGGACACTACTATAAGTCTACCAGGAGCCTTCTACTAAGGGCACTACTATAAGTCTACCAGGAGCCTTCTACTAAGGGCACTACTATAAGTCGACAAGGAGCCTTCTACTAAGGGCACTACTATAAGTCGACAAGGAGCCTTCTACTAAGGGCACTACCAGAAGTCTACCAGGAGTCTTCTACTAAGGACACTACTATAAGTCGACCAGGAGCCTTCTACTAAGGGCACTACCAGAAGTCTACCAGGAGTCTTCTACTAAGGACACTACTATAAGTCGACCAGGAGCCTTCTACTAAGGGCACTACTATAAGTCTACCAGGAGCCTTCTACTAAGGGCACTACTATAAGTCTACCAGGAGCCTTCTACTAAGGGCACTACTATAAGTCGACCAGGAGCCTTCTACTAAGGGCACTACTATAAGTCTACCAGGAGCCTTCTACTAAGGGCACTACTATAAGTCGACCAGGAGCCTTCTACTAAGGGCACTACTATAAGTCGACCAGGAGCCTTCTACTAAGGACACTACTATAAATCGACCAGGAGCCTTCTACTAAGGGCACTACTATAAGTCTACCAGGAGCCTTCTACTAAGGGCACTACTATAAGTCGACCAGGAGCCTTCTACTAAGGGCACTACTATAAGTCGACCAGGAGCCTTCTACTAAGGGCACTACTATAAGTCGACCAGGAGCCTTCTACTAAGGGCACTACTATAAGTCGACCAGGAGCCTTCTACTAAGGGCACTACTATAAGTCTACCAGGAGCCTTCTACTAAGGACACTACTATAAGTCTACCAGGAGCCTTCTACTAAGGGCACTACTATAAGTCGACCAGGAGCCTTCTACTAAGAGCACTACTATAAGTCGACCAGGAGCCTTCTACTAAGGGCACTACTATAAGTCTACCAGGAGCCTTCTACTAAGGGCACTACTATAAGTCGACCAGGAGCCTTCTACTAAGGACACTACTATAAGTCTACCAGGAGCCTTCTAAGGACACTACTATAAGTCTACCAGGAGCCTTCTACTAAGGGCACTACTATAAGTCTACCAGGAGCCTTCTACTAAGGACACTGCTATAAGTCTGCCAGGAGCCTTCTACTAAGGACACTACTATGAGTCTGCCAGGAGCCTTCTACTAAGGACACTACTATAAGTCTACCAGGAGCCTTCTACTAAGGACACTACTATAAGTCTACCAGGAGCCTTCTAAGGACACTACTATAAGTCTACCAGGAGCCTTCTACTAAGGGCACTACTATAAGTCTACCAGGAGCCTTCTACTAAGGACACTGCTATAAGTCTGCCAGGAGCCTTCTACTAAGGACACTACTATAAGTCTACCAGGAGCCTACTACTAAGGACACTACTATAAGTCTACCAGGAGCCTTCTAAGGACACTACTATAAGTCTACCAGGAGCCTTCTACTAAGGGCACTACTATAAGTCTACCAGGAGCCTTCTACTAAGGACACTGCTATAAGTCTGCCAGGAGCCTTCTACTAAGGACACTACTATAAGTCTACCAGGAGCCTACTACTAAGGACACTACTATAAGTCTACCAGGAGCCTTATACTAAGGGCACTACTATAATTCTACCAGAAGCCTTCTACTAAGGGCACTACTATAAGTCTACCAGGAGCCTTCTACTAAGGACACTACTATAAGTCTACCAGGAGCCTTCTACTAAGGACACTACTATAAGTCGACCAGGAGCCTTCTACTAAGGGCACTACTACAAGTCTACCAGGAGCCTTCTACTAATGACACTACTATAAATCTACCAGGTGCCTTCTATTAAGGACACTACTATAAGTCTACCAGGAGCCTTCTACTAATGACACTACTATAAGTCTACCAGGAGCCTTCTGCTAAGGACACTACTATAAGTCTACCAGGAGCCTTCTGCTAAGGACACTACTATAAGTCTACCAGGAGCCTTCTGCTAAGGACACTACTATAAGTCTACCAGGAGCCTTCTGCTAAGGACACTACTATAAGTCTACCAGGAGCCTTCTGCTAAGGACACTACTATAAGTCTACCAGGAGCCTTCTGCTAAGGACACTACTATAAGTCTACCAGGAGCCTTCTACTAAGGACACTACTATAAGTTTACCAGGAGCCTTCTACTAAGGACACTACTATAAGTCTACCAGAAGCCTACTACTAAGGACACTACTATAAGTCTACCAGGAGCCTTCTACTAAGGAAGCTACTATAAGTCTACCAGGAGCCTTCTACTAAGGACACTACTATAAGTCTACCAGGTGCCTTCTATTAAGGACACTACTATAAGTCTACCAGGAGCCTTCTACTAAGGACACTACTATAAGTCTACCAGAAGCCTTCTACTAAGAACACCACTATTAGTCTACCAGGAGCCTTCTACTAAGGACACTACTATAAGTCTACCAGGAGCCTTCTACTAAGGGCACTACTATAAGTCTACCAGGCGCCTACTACTAAGGACACCACTATAAGTCTACCAGGAGCCTTCTGCTAAGGACCCTACTATAAGTCTACCAGGAGCCCGGTACTAAGGGCACTACTATAAGTCTACCAGAAGCCTTCTACTAAGGACACCACTATAAGTCTACCAGGAGCCTTCTACTAAGGACACTACTATAAGTCTACCAGAAGCCTTCTACTAAGGACGCCACTATAAGTCTACCAGGAGCCTTCTACTAAGGACACTACTATAAGTCTACCAGGAGCCTTCTACTAAGGGCACTACTATAAGTCTACCAGGAGCCTACTACTAAGGACACCACTATAAGTCTACCAGGAGCCTTCTGCTAAGGACCCTACTATAAGTCTACCAGGAGCCCGGTACTAAGGGCACTACTATAAGTCTACCAGAAGCCTTCTTTTAAGGACACCACTATAAGTCTACCAGGAGCCTTCTACTAAGGACACTACTATAAGTCTACCAGGAGCCTTCTACTAAGGACACTACTATAAGTCTACCAGGAGCCTTCTACTAAGGACACTACTATAAGTCGACCAGGAGCCTTCTACTAAGGACACCACTATAAGTCGACCAGGAGCCTTCTACTAAGGACACTACTATAATTCTACCAGGAGCCTTCTACTAAGGACACTACTATAAGTCTACCAGGAGCCTTCTACTAAGGGCACTACTACAAGTCTACCAGGAGCCTTCTACTAATGACACTACTATAAATCTACCAGGTGCCTTCTATTAAGGACACTACTATAAGTCTACCAGGAGCCTTCTACTAATGACACTACTATAAGTCTACCAGGAGCCTTCTACTAAGGGCACTACTATAAGTCTACCAGGAGCCTTCTACTAAGGGCACCACTATAAGTCTACCAGGAGCCTTCTACTAAAGGCACTACTATAAGTCTACCAGGAGCTCTATACTAAGGATACTACTAGAAGTCTACAAGGAGCCTTCTACTAAGGACACTACTATAAGTCTACCAGGAGCCTTCTACTAAGGACACTACTATAAGTCTACCAGGAGCTGGGTACTAAGGACACTACTATAAGTCTACCAGGAGCCTTCTACTAAGGGCACCGCCATAAGTCTACCAGGAGCCTTCTACTAAGGACACCACTATAAGTCAACCAGGAGCCTTCTACTAAGGGCACTACTATAAGTCTACCAGGAGCCTACTACTAAGGACACTACTATAAGTCTACCAGGAGCCTTCTACTAAGGACACTACTATAAGTCTACCAGGAGCCTTCTACTAAGAACACTACTATAAGTCTACCAGGAGCCTTCTACTAAGGACACTACTATAAGTCTACCAGAAGCCTACTACTAAGGACACTACTATAAGTCTACCAGGAGCCTTCTACTAAGGAAGCTACTATAAGTCTACCAGGAGCCTTCTACTAAGGACACTACTATAAGTCTACCAGGTGCCTTCTATTAAGGACACTACTATAAGTCTACCAGGAGCCTTCTACTAAGGACACTACTATAAGTCTACCAGAAGCCTTCTACTAAGGACACCACTATAAGTCTACCAGGAGCCTTCTACTAAGGACACTACTATAAGTCTACCAGGAGCCTTCTACTAAGGGCACTACTATAAGTCTACCAGGCGCCTACTACTAAGGACACCACTATAAGTCTACCAGGAGCCTTCTGCTAAGGACCCTACTATAAGTCTACCAGGAGCCTTCTACTAAGGGCACTACTATAAGTCTACCAGGAGCCTACTACTAAGGACACCACTATAAGTCTACCAGGAGCCTTCTGCTAAGGACCCTACTATAAGTCTACCAGGAGCCTTCTACTAAGGACACTACTATAAGTCTACCAGAAGCCTTCTACTAAGGACACCACTATAAGTCTACCAGGAGCCTTCTACTAAGGACACTACTATAAGTCTACCAGGAGCCTTCTACTAAGGGCACTACTATAAGTCTACCAGAAGCCTTCTTTTAAGGACACCACTATAAGTCTACCAGGAGCCTTCTACTAAGGACACTACTATAAGTCTACCAGGAGCCTTCTACTAAGGACACTACTATAAGTCTACCAGGAGCCTTCTACTAAGGACACTACTATAAGTCGACCAGGAGCCTTCTACTAAGGACACCACTATAAGTCGACCAGGAGCCTTCTACTAAGGACACTACTATAATTCTACCAGGAGCCTTCTACTAAGGACACTACTATAAGTCTACCAGGAGCCTTCTACTAAGGGCACTACTACAAGTCTACCAGGAGCCTTCTACTAATGACACTACTATAAATCTACCAGGTGCCTTCTATTAAGGACACTACTATAAGTCTACCAGGAGCCTTCTACTAATGACACTACTATAAGTCTACCAGGAGCCTTCTACTAAGGGCACTACTATAAGTCTACCAGGAGCCTTCTACTAAGGGCACCACTATAAGTCTACCAGGAGCCTTCTACTAAAGGCACTACTATAAGTCTACCAGGAGCTCTATACTAAGGATACTACTAGAAGTCTACAAGGAGCCTTCTACTAAGGACACTACTATAAGTCTACCAGGAGCCTTCTACTAAGGACACTACTATAAGTCTACCAGGAGCTGGGTACTAAGGACACTACTATAAGTCTACCAGGAGCCTTCTACTAAGGGCACCACCATAAGTCTACCAGGAGCCTTCTACTAAGGACACCACTATAAGTCAACCAGGAGCCTTCTACTAAGGGCACTACTATAAGTCTACCAGGAGCCTACTACTAAGGACACTACTATAAGTCTACCAGGAGCCTTCTACTAAGGACACTACTATAAGTCTACCAGGAGCCTTCTACTAAGAACACTACTATAAGTCTACCAGGAGCCTTCTACTAAGGGCACTACTATAAGTCTACCAGGAGCTCTATACTAAGGACACTACTATAAGTCTAATAGGAGCCTTCTATTAAGGACACTACTATAAGTCTACCAGGAGCTGGGTACTAAGGGCCCTACTATAAGTCTACAAGGAGCCTTCTATTAAGGGCACTGCTATAAGTCTACCAGGAGACTTTTATTAAGGGCACTACTGTAAGTCTACCAGGAGCCTTCTACTAAGAGCACTACTATAAGTCTACCAGAAGCCTGCTATTAAGGGCACTACTATAAGTCTACCAAGAGCCTTCTACTAAGGACACTACTATAAGTCTACCAGAAGCCTGCTACTAAGGGCACTACTATAAGTCTACCAAGAGCCTTCTACTAAGGGCACTACTATAAGTCTACCAGGAGCCTTCTACTAAGGACACTACTATAAGTCTACCAGGAGCCTTCTACTAAGGACACTACTATAAGTCTACCAGGAGCCTTCTACTAAGGACACTACTATAAGTCTACCAGAAGCCTGCTACTAAGGGCACTAGTATGAGTCTACCTAGAACCTTCTACTAAGGGTACTACTATTAGTCTACCAGGAGCTGGGTACTAAGGGTACTACTTTGAGTCTACCAGGAGCCTGATACTAAGGGCATTAATATAATTCCACCAGAAGCCTGGTACTAAGGGCCCTACTATGAGTCTACCAGGAGCCCAGTACTAAGGACACTACTATAAGTCTACCAGGAGCTGGGTACTAAGGGTACTACTATGAGTCTACCAGGAGCCTGGTACTAAGGGCACTACTATAATTCTGCCAGGAGCTCGGTACTAAGGACACTACTATGAGTCTACCAGGAACCTGGTACTAAGGGAACTAATATAAGCCTACCAAGAGCCCAGTATTAAGGACACAACTATATGTCTACCAGGAGCCTGGTACTAAGGGCACCAATATAAGTCTACCAGAAGCCTAATACTAGTGACATTACTATAAGTCTACCAAGAGCCTTCTACTAAGGGCACTACTAGAAGTCTACCAGGAGCCTTCTATTGTGGGCACTACTATAAGTCTACCAGGAAACTTCTACTAAGGACACTACTATAAGTTTACCAGAGGCATGTTACTAAGGGCACTGCTACGAGTCTATCAGGAGCCCGGTACTAAGGGCACTATAATAAGTCTGCCAGAAGCCTTCTACTAAGGACACTACTATAAATCTATCAGAAGCCTGCTGCTAAGGACACTACTATAAGTCTACCAGGAGCTTTCTACTAAGGACACTTCTATAAGTCTACCAGGAGCCTGATAGTAAATGCACTACTATAAGTCTACCAGGAGCCTTCTACTAAGGGCACTACTATAAGTCTACCAGGGACCTGTTACTAAGGGCACTACGAAGAGTCTATCAGGAGCCCGGTACTAAGGGCACTACTATAAGTCTACCAGAAGCCTTCTACTAAGGACAGTACTATAAGTCTACCAGAAGCCTAATACTAAGGGCAATTCTACACGTCTACCAGGAGCCTACTACTAAGGGCACTGCTATAAGTCTACCAGAAGCCTTCTACTAAGGGCACTACTATAAGTCTACCAGGAGCCTTCTACTAAGGACACTACTATAAGTCTACCAGAAGCCTTCTACTTAGGGCACTACTATAAGTCTACCAGAAGCCTTCTACTTAGGGCACTACTATAAGTCTACCAGGAGCCTTCTACTAAGGGCACTACTACAAGTCTACCAGAAGCCTGCTACTAAGGGCATTACTATAAGTCTACTAGGAGCCTTCTACTAAGGGCACTACTATAAGTCTACCAGGAGCCTTCTACTAAGGGTACTAATATAAGTCTACCAGGAGCCTGCTACTAAGGGCATTACTATAAGTCTACTAGGAGCCTTCTACTAAGGGCACTAATATAAGTCTACCAGGAGCCTACTACTAAGGGCACTACTATAAGTCTACCAGGAGCCTTCTACTAAGAACACTACTATAAGTCTACCAGGAGCCTTCTACTAAGAACACTACTATAAGTCTACCAGGAGTCTTCTACTAAGGACACTACTATAAGTCGACCAGGAGCCTTCTACTAAGAACATTACTATAAGTCTACCAGGAGCTTTCTACTAAGAACATTACTATAAGTCTACCAGGAGCCTTCTACTAAGGGCACTACCATAAGTCTACCAGGAGCCTACTACTAAGGACACTACTATAAGTCTACCAGGAGCCTTCTACTAAGAACACTACTATAAGTCTACCAGGAGCCTACTACTAAGGGCACTACTATAAGTCTACCAGGAGCCTACTACTTATAAGAACACTACTATAAGTCTACCAGGAGCCTACTACTAAGGGCACTACTATAAGTCTACCAGGAGCCTACTACTAAGGGCACTACTATAAGTCTACCAGGAGCCTACTACTAAGGGCACAACTATAAGTCTACCAGGAGCCTTCTACTAAGAACACTACTATAAGTCTACCAGAAGCCTTCTACTAAGAACATTACTATAAGTCTACCAGGAGCCTACTACTTATAAGAACACTACTATGAGTCTACCAGGAGCCTACTACTAAGGGCACTACTATAAGTCTACCAGGAGCCTTCTACTAAGGGCACTACTATAAGTCTACCAGGAGCCTACTACTAAGGGCACTACTATAAGTCTACCAGGAGCCTTCTACTAAGAACACTACTATAAGTCTACCAGGAGCCTTCTACTAAGGGCACTACTATAAGTCTACCAGGAGCCTTCTACTAAGGGCACTACTATAAGTCTACCAGGAGCCTTCTACTAAGGACACTACTATAAGTCTACCAGGAGCCTTCTACTAAGGGCACTACTATAAGTCTACCAGGAGCCTTCTACTAAGGGCACTACTATAAGTCTACCAGGAGCCTTCTACTAAGGACACTACTATAAGTCTACCAGGAGCCTTCTACTAAGGACACTACTATAAGTCTACCAGGAGCCTACTACTTATAAGAACACTACTATAAGTCTACCAGGAGCCTACTACTAAGGGCACTACTATAAGTCTACCAGGAGCCTGGTACTTAGGGCACTACTATAAGTCTACCAGGAGCCTGGTACTTAGGGCACTTCTATGAGTCTGGCATTGAATGAAGCCTTGTACCCTTGTGCGGAAATAATGGGTATTTCTATGAGACCGATACTGTGGGCCCTAATATTTGGTGATGGGAAGGAATAATACAGGGGTAGAAGATTGAGAATAATGTGAGGCTGGACATTATATAGATGAGAGCATTATATTCAGGGGTGTTACAGAAGGTGTGGCCAGAGTATTCAGGGGAGGGGCTACTAGCACAGTCCATCACAGCGCTCCCTAGAGGCGGCTACTATATGCAGATAAGCTGAGGATTCTGCAGTTACACAGTGCAGACAGATTTCTCATCCCGTCACTACCCTGAGGTGTCAGCGGACCGCAGAGCTCACACTCTATTATGGTGACTCCTCTGTATATGCGTGTAGTTTGCTGTGCTGAGTTATATAATGGAGGCTCTGTATAGCGGTATATGAAGAGTGATGTGTACGGCCGCGGCTGGCACTACACATACTGACCACCACCATATATTCCAATTAACACTTGTGAAGGATCAGCAGAGACGTCTGCCAGCGAAGCTCTTACTGATCAATTCTATCCTGAGAACTGTGACTCCGGGCGAACTGATAAGTGCCAATGTAGCATTAAATAGGATCTTACAATACATAAATATCAGTCTTCACTCCGCGCAGCCATATTGTGTGAACGCGGCAATAAGTCACATACCGCAACCCCCCCCTAATCTAAATACAATCAGGAAAAATGTGCAAATCCTACCGACTCTAACTGCTGATCCGCAAAACTCTACACAACAACAGTCTAACTTCTACTACGTGTTCAGCTCGAATGCTATCCACAGGGGGCAGTATTATAGTAGTTATATTATTTACATACAAGCAGTATTATACTAGTTATATTCTTGTATATAGGAGCAGTATTATAGTAGTTATATTATTTACATACAAGCAGTATTATAGTAGTTATATTCTTGTATATAGGAGCAGTATTATAGTAGTTATATTCTTGTATATAGGAGCAGTATTATACTAGTTATATTCTTGTATATAGGAGCAGTATTATACTAGTTATATTCTTGTATATAGGAGCAGTATTATAGTAGTTATATTCTTGTATATAGGAGCAGTATTATAGTAGTTATATTCTTGTATATAGGAGCAGTATTATAGTAGTTATATTCTTGTATATAGGAGCAGTATTATAGTAGTTATATTCTTGTATATAGGGGGCAGTATTATAGTAGTTATATTCTTGTATATAGGGAGCAGTATTATAGTAGTTATATTCTTGTATCTAGGAGCAGTATTATAGTAGTTATATTCTTGTATATAGGAACAGTATTATAGTAGATATATTCTTGTATACAGGAGGCAGTATTATAGTAGTTATATTCTTGTATCTAGGAGCAGTATTATAGTAGTTATATTCTTGTATATAGGAGGCAATTTTTATTGTGAAAACAAACAAAATTACAATTAACATAAATTCTTACAATGCAAAACAAAAATAACAAGCATTGTACACACAATGACTACTCAACTAGAGTATGCACAGAGTAATATTAAACTTAGAAAGTCCACATTTGCTGGAAAAGGAAAAACACAAAAAATTTAATAAAATAACATGACATCATCTGTGTTAAACCAAAGAGACATTCCTCCATAATTTCCCATTATTTTGGTTCCTCCGTATCTCTAATGACTTTACCCACTGGAGCTCGGACATGATCTGTCTTACTGCTGTGTTGTGATGGAATGGCTCATTGTGTATGGACACTCTAGTTCTCATGTGCCAATGGTAATATTTAATGATTGTTATAATTATGTATATTGTCTCTCTGTCTACAGTCCTGTTACTGGATGGTACAGCATATATGATGTCAGGATACGTCAGGTTCTGCAGTAATGGGATGTTCAGCAGACACTTCTTCCCATATCCTCCTCCCGGCCCTGCAGTCAGATATGAAATGCTCCATAGTCTCCTCCTGCTGACAACCCAGAGGACAGTTCCTATCTGAGACACTTAGATATTTCAGGTTACCCCTGACAAAGAGCCTCCCATGGAGTGACAGCCAAGCTATGTCAAAGAATTTTGCGGGGAGTCGTTTCCCATTGAGGAACTTTAGACTTTCCTGTAAAGTGCTGGTCACACAGTCCCTCAAGGCAAGCGGAGAGCAGAAGAAAGCCCTACAAACCCTTACGTATAGATCCTTCCTTGGCTTACTCTCTATATAGGACTGCTCAATGCGCCATCTCTTCAGACATCTGAGCCCGCATTCCAGGTACGGGGGGAGGTAGTCACGCGTCCATCTCCCCCTCTTGAGACTGCCGCCTCGCACCCAAGACTCTGCAAAAGGCAATATCCAGTCCCTGATACTATTCGCCCACAGAGAGCTGTTTGAGTCCATGCAACCAAAATTAACTTTTAGAAACATGGAGTCAAAGAACACCCTTGGATTCAGCATATCCAACCCACCCTCTCTCCTCTGTAGGTAGGTGACCCCTCTTTTTATCAGGTTCAACCTGTTCCCCCAGAACATTTGGAAGAACAGGCTAAAGAGCCGAGCAGAGAAAGATTCTGGCAAAGGAAAAACAACAGAGACATACAAGAAGACGGGGACCAGGTAAGTCTTCAACATTTTAACCCTTTCTCTATAGGTCAGCCTCCAGTTCTTCCATCGCTGAACCTTTGCATTTCCGGCTTCCAACTTCTCTTCCCAATTTAGTTTGGCATTATCGTCCCTCCCGAATTTGATCCTGAGGATTTCAATATAGGTGGAGGCTCTCACAAATTGGGGAAGATCAAAGTCTGGATCAGTATCTGATATCCAGAGAGCTTGACTCTTCTCAAGGTTGACCAGAGACCCTGAGGCCTCCAAGTAACTTCTGATGGCCGCAGACAACATCTCCACCTCACGAGGCTCAGATATCACTACAGTCACATCATCCGCATAGGCAACAACACTCAGGGGCAGGCAGTGGGGGACCGGCACCCCCTGAAAACCACACTCCTGCAGTGACCTCAGAAATGGGTCTAAGGCAAATACATACAGCAGCGGACTCAGTGGGCAACCTTGTCTCACCCCCGCCTCAACCCTGAAGGTGTCACCCTGCCAACCATTGATCAGAGGAAAGCTCTCGGCCTCACAATACAAAGTCTTCAGCCAATCGATGAATTGTCCCGGAATACCGTACTTTGACAAAGTGGCCCATAGATACTCATGATCTACTCTGTCAAAGGCTTTAGCCTGGTCAAGACTCACAACATATCTCCCACACCTCAGGGCTTTACATCTCTCAAACATCTCCCTTATGGAGATCACTGCCCCAGAGATGTTCCGCCCTTTTACTGTGCCATACTGACAGCCTGCCAACAGTGTCGGGGACAGACAAACTAACCTAGAAAACAGGATTTTTGCCAGAATCTTCCTGTCGACATTCAAGAGGGCAATTGGCCTCCAGTTCTTGATGTCACTCGGCTCTTTACCTTTAGACAGCAGAATCACCGAGGACACTCTCATGGATGGAGGCATCAGGTGACTTTCTAGACAATTTGTGTAAACATCCACGAGGATTGGAGCCAAGAGGTCTCTGAATGTCTTATAGAATTCTGCTGTTATCCCATCTGGACCTGGTGCCTTCTTCACATGTAACTTATCAATGGCCTCTTTGACCTCCGCCACCGTCAATTCTGCTGTCAAAGGAGAAAAGTCCAAATCATTAGTATCAGGGAGCGGAGTTGTCTCCAAGAATTGGGTCATCTTGTCTCTATCCAAAACCTTCCTCTGAAACAAGTCAGCATAGTACGATCTCACCACCCCCAGGATACCCTCCCGAGATTCCTGCAAAACACCCTGGGAGTCAGTGAGACCGGTGACAGATTTATTTGCCACCCGCTCCCGGCAATTCTCAAAGGGATCAGGAGACCCTAAGGACCCATAATCCCGTTCAAGAACCAGGGAGGTATACCTGCTGTACTGATACTGCCTTATCTCAGATTTCAGCCGGTCTATCCTTTGTTGGTCCCCACCCGCCGAATATAGTGACTCCAATTCTTTGCGCAGTTTGAGATACTGGCCATACTTACTCCTCCCCTTTATAAAGGACAGTCTCTTTAAGAGGGTTCTGATCTCATCCTTGACATCCTCCCACTAGGCGGCCATATAATCATAGAAGTCCACTCTATCTAGCTGACCCTGTATAAGAGAATTAACAACTTCCTGAACATGAATATCCTCCAGAAGACTAGAATTAAGCTTCCAGAGTCCTCTACCAATGTCTGGGCGCTTGGTGGCACCAAGACAGAAGACTAAGGCCATATGGTCTGAATAAGGGACAGTTTTCTCATTCCTGTCACTAACCATTTCTGCAGGACTCACGAATGCCATGTCAATCCTACTGCTCCTGTCAGAACAAGAATATGTTAGTTTTGGTTTCCTTCCACCCTGTGTGAAGACGTCACTCAGACCGGCCTGCATGATGATGTTATTAAGGACCCTGGAGTCCCTGGCCACCGCTCTACCTGAGGACCTGTCACCTGATGTCCTAGTGACATTAAAATCTCCGGCCATGACTACAGGAACAGATGTAAATAGAAATGGTTTTACCTCATTAAATAGCTGGACCCTTTCTGTCACTGTCTGTGGGCCATATATATTTATCAGCCGGAGCCTTCTACCACGTATAGTGACCTCCAGGATCAGACACCTTCCCATGATGACCTCTGTCATCCTATGTACTGTCACTTCCCTGGTGGTAAACAGTATGGCCACCCCGGCATAAGGCACCACAGCCAGTGACCAGAAAGAGGGACCAGACGTCCATTCCCTCTCAGCCTCACGTAAATAACCCATTGTAGTCAGGCGCGTCTCCTGTAAGAAGATGACATCCCGGTCCAGATATCTGAGATGATCATAGACTATGTGCCGCGTCCTCCTCACTTTAATGCTGTTAACATTACTTGAAGCAAGTTTTAAAGTAAACCCAGCCATGATAACATAGCACAAGGAGAAGAGCAGAGACCTGATCCCCATCATTACAAGTCAGAGTCTGAGTCCCTCTGTCCACCACCTGTCTCCATGTCTGACTCTACATTATCTTTTACAGCCTGAGGTTTCCTTTTTATTGGGGGTTGGTCCCTTGGGTCACCATCACAGTCATTCTCTATTCTTTTAAACTCAGTGTCCAAATCACCATCAGACTCTGATAAAACCTCAAATCTGTTGGACACAACCATCACTCCTGCCCCATTATTAACCTTCTTCTTTACACTTTGGCCAGTGCTATACTCATTCTCAGGCCTGCGGGAGGACTTGTCTTTTTTCCTTCTTTTTATTTGCTGGGTTTTATTTTCTTCAGATACAGAAGGAGATATGGAAGTTGATACCCCCGGCTGCTGTTGGTCTCGTGTGACAACCTCCATGTCCCCCTGTGTGCTTCCTAACTGCTGAGGTGTTGGTGCAGTGTCACGCAAATCTGTCTGAACCTCCTGTCTGGTCAGTATAGGGCCTGATAACAAAGTCTCCTCCTCTACAGCCTCTGCCCCCGCCACAAGGTCCTCATCAGGAAGCTCCCGGCAGATGTTGTGCCAGGCATTGGGACAGTCCCGGTGAGGGTGACCGATCTCACCACAAAGATTACACCTGATGTTTTGGCAGTCGGAACTTACATGACCAGTCTCACCACATAGATTACATTTTACCACTGTACAGGTATTTGCCAGATGCCCAGGTTTACCACATTTGAAGCACTTTCTGGGCTGACCAGGGTAGAAGCAAACACCCTTTTCCTTCCCAATAAAGAAGGAATTTGGCAGATGTTGGGTGATATTCCCGTGTTGGCGCAGCTTCACCAGGACCTTCCACCCTCCAGTCCAGATACCGTCATCATCTCTGTTCTTGGTGAGATCAGACACCAGGTCACAATGTCTGCGGAGCCACACCACAATGTCCTGGGGAGGAACAGCTTCATTCCAGAAGATTATATTGATGATGACGGTATCTGGCTTGGATATGGGAATAAAGCTGAATTTATTCCAACCCTCTGTGTCTCTGAACCTGGGGAAGTTGGACCAGAACCGATCCAGATTAGACATGAGCTTAAAGCTGACATCATAGCCCTGTCTATCTGGAAGGTGTATTACAGCCAAGATGTCCGCTGGCACAAACCCCATGTGGTGACACGAGCTCCCTCACCACAAACCTCCTATCCAGAAGGTCCTCCTTGGCACCTCTGTGCCGAAATCGCACAACTTTCCTCCTTTTAAATGCCTGGCCAGTGTAATTGGCGCTGGAGGTGAAGGATGGAGCACCACGGCTCCAGGCATTTCTGGGAGGAACCTGGCGGGTACCTGCGTCCTGTCTTACAGGGTTGGGGTCTACTCTAGGGGGCCCTGCCACAGCTGCTGTATTTGTGGGTAAAGGGGGGAAATCGTGCTCATTATTGTGTACAACATCACCTGCCCCATCTACCTCTATATCATCATCAGATAATAATACACCCCACACAGACTGTGCACCCCCTCCAGACAACGACCCCTCAGGAACATCACAGTCGGCACCCCCAGTCTGTGCCCCAACATCATCACAGTCCTCACCCCCAGTCCGTGCCCCAACATTATCACAGTCCGCACCCCCAGTCCGTGCCCCAACATTAGAGCTCTGCTCCATTACACCATCACCTTCAAAATGTCCAGTGTCCTCTTGATGAACTGGGATTTCTGGGACTTGTGGTGCCTCTGTTGGTCTCTGAGTTCCCAGCTCCTGCTCAGGCCCAGCTGCAGGTTCCTGCGGCTGTTGTTCCTCGCCATACTTGCATATGTCCCCATCCTGTAAAGAGAACCGTGCGGGCTGTATGAGGGGTCTTGTCACCTGCCGGAGCTCATCCGGGGTGACATCTGGTTCCACATCAGGTCTGGGGTCTGCATCAAAGTTCAGATGGTAGTGAGAAAATCGTTCCTGGTTCTTATAGGTCTCTGCCAGTGGCCCCAACTTTTCCAGGATACAGTCCATCTCCTTCACAATGTCAGCCAGCTCTATGCTCAGTGTGTACAGTCTCTTATCATGGAGAGCCTTATACTGGGGATTAGCGGTCTTCAGCATATACACAGAGTCTATCTGCATCTGCAGCATACCCTTCAGGTGTTTGAGCTCCTCCATCCTCCTCACCAGAGCAGGGATCTCCTCCGCCAGCTGTAGCTCTGGTGCCCTGGTGGTCTCTTTGCCTTGTTGTTGGGGTCTGGACAGTCTCTGAGGCTCCTTGAATAAATCAGACCCATGAGCAGATGTATCAGGGACTGGAGCAGGAACAACTTTAGAAACACCAGCAGACTTTACCACAGCTTTTCCTGGTGTCACCTCCATAGACCCCTCACCAGTGTTACCTCCGGCCTGGGATCTGGTGCAGCCTGAGGGGGCCATGCTGGAGACCACCTCTTGTTTCTGCAGGTTCTCCTGTAAGGTCTGTCTCTCCAGAGATGTCCTCCTGTGTCTGTGTGCTGGAGAGTGGAGCTGCACACCTGCTGCCTGTGATCCACTCTGCCCCAGCTCCTGTGCACCTCCATGTGATCCACTCTGCCCCAGCTCCTGTGCACCTCCATGTGATCCACTCTGCCCCAGCTCCTGTGCACCAACATGTGATCCACTCTGCCCCAGCTCCTGTGCACCTCCATGTGATCCACTTTGCCCCAGCTCCTGTGCACCAACATGTGATCCACTCTGCCCCAGCTCCTGTGCACCTCCATGTGATCCACTCTGCCCCAGCTCCTGTGCACCTACATGTGATCCACTCTGCCCCAGCTCCTGTGCACCTCCATGTGATCCACTCTGCCCCAGTTCCTGTGCACCTCCATGTGATCCACTCTGCCCCAGCTCCTGTGCACCTCCATGTGATCCACTCTGCCCCAGCTCCTGTGCACCTCCATGTGATCCACTCTGCCCCAGCTCCTGTGCACCAACATGTGATCCACTCTGCCCCAGCTTCTGTGCACCTCCATGTGATCCACTCTGCCCCAGCTCCTGTGCACCAACATGTGATCCACTCTGCCCCAGCTCCTGTGCACCTCCATGTGATCCACTCTGCCCCAGCTCCTGTGCACCTACATGTGATCCACTCTGCCCCAGCTCCTGTGCACCTCCATGTGATCCACTCTGCCCCAGTTCCTGTGCACCTCCATGTGATCCACTCTGCCCCAGCTCCTGTGCACCTCCATGTGATCCACTCTGCCCCAGCTCCTGTGCACCTCCATGTGATCCACTCTGCCCCAGCTCCTGTGCACCTCCATGTGATCCACTCTGCCCCAGCTCCTGTGCACCTCCATGTGATCCCCTCACCTCCTGTGCACCTCCATGTGATCCCCTCACCTCCTGTGCACCTCCATGTTATCCACTCTGCCCCAGCTCCTGTGCACCTCCATGTGATCCCCTCACCTCCTGTGCACCTCCATGTTATCCACTCTGCCCCAGCTCCTGTGCACCTCCATGTGATCCCCTCACCTCCTGTGCACCTCCATGTTATCCACTCTGCCCCAGCTCCTGTGCACCATCATGGCCTTGGTTAGAAGACTTGTTGTTTCTTACAGAGGTATCTCTCTGGGAGTCGCTTGGTTGTTCCACACACTGTGAGCCTTGGCCGGCCGACTGTAAAACATCACGTGTCTCACATACACTTGCTGCTGCTGCTGCTGCTGTATTCTTTGCTTTACTTACATCCATGTCTTTATCATCTTTCTTTGCACTTGTAGTGCTTCCATGCTGAGTACATCTTTGTACAAAATGAACTTTAGGATTTCCATCCACATCAGAAACAGTCTGGGAGTTTTCCTCCAGTGTAGGCCGAGAAGCCTGGGCCTTGCTTGGGGAGCTTCCCCACCCAGGGTGGCCACGCCCTGGGCTTTCTCCAGACATCAGGAGAACCACAGACACACAACCTCACAGCTAGGAGGCAGTATTATAGTAGTTATATTCTTGTATATAGGGGGCAGTATTATAGTAGTTATATTCTTGTATATAGGAGCAGTATTATAGTAGTTATATTCTTGTATATAGGGGCGGTATTATAGTAGTTATATTCTTGTATATAGGAGCAGTATTATAGTAGTTATATTCTTGTATATAGGAGCAGTATTATAGTAGGTATATTCTTGTATATAGGGAGCAGTATTATAGTAGTTATATTCTTGTATATAGGCGGCAGTATTATAGTAGTTATATTCTTGTATATAGGAGGCAGTATTATAGTAGATATGGGAGCAGTATTATAGTAGTTATATTCTTGTATAAAGGAGCAGTATTATAGTAGTTATATTCTTGTATATAGGGGGCAGTATTATAGTAGTTATATTCTTGTATATAGGAGCAGTATTATAGTAGTTATATTCTTGTATATAGGGGCGGTATTATAGTAGTTATATTCTTGTATATAGGAGCAGTATTATAGTAGTTATATTCTTGTATATAGGAGCAGTATTATAGTAGGTATATTCTTGTATATAGGGAGCAGTATTATAGTAGTTATATTCTTGTATATAGGGGCAGTATTATAGTAGGTATATTCTTGTATATAGGCGGCAGAATTATAGTAGTTATATTCTTATATATAGGAGCAGTATTATAGTAGTTATATTCTTGTATATAGGAGCAGTATTATAGTAGATATATTCTTGTATATAGGGGCAGTATTATAGTAGTTATATTCTTGTATATAGGCGGCAGAATTATAGTAGTTATATTCTTGCATATAGGATCAGTATTATAGTAGTTATATTCTTGTATATAGGAGCAGTATTATAGTAGTTATATTCTTGTATATAGGAGCAGTATTATAGTAGTTATATTCTTGTATATAGGAGCAGTATTATAGTAGTTATATTCTTATATCTAGGATCAGTATTATCGTAGTTGTAGCGGTTACATTATTTTGGGTCTCTTGATAAGAGATGGGTATGGGGGATGGTTTCAGGCATCTGCTGTAGCTTGCGCCATATTTAGGCCATGGCGGGTGCCTTTGTCCTGCTGATGGGTCGTCTTCACGTCTCCTTAATATTTAAATGAAACAATTATCTGACGCAGGGAATGAGTATTTATCGTCTTCATTACACATTCGCTGGGCGCACTTTAATATTCCAGGTCGGACTCTCCGTTGCCCTGTTTTTAATTTACGACGTTGTTTTAAGGGCGGCCGGCGCGTTAATATCGGCGGTGATCTCGGCAGGATTACACCTTCACCTGGAGACTCCAACATTTCATCTGTATCTGACTTTTATGAGACGCCTTTAATTACCTCATCTGTTTCATTCCATTGACACAATGGGGTCATTTTATGAAAGCGTTATTACTGCAGAGGCGGGAGCTTCCCCCCCCCTCTGCCGGTTGGTTTGGCCCTGAGTCTCACGCGTGTTACTTCCATGATACGCGGATAAATAAATCACCCGGCAGGAGGATAACTTAGAGTATTAAAATGAAACATTGGGAAGGTGGAGAGGAGGAGAGTAACTGTGAGCGGCACATGATGGCGTTGAGGACCGCCACATTCATCACCTCCGGGGCCGAGGGACAGGATTTCAGAGACCTTTTTTTGGATTTTAGGAGAATGGATTTTCTGCCCTATCTCTGGCTTAGACTCTGTTGATTCTTCTCCACATAATTGGAATAACCATCGTTGAAGATCGTAGTTTTGTGATTCTGATTTGTTGCAACAAAGTTGTGCGTAATAGGGCACAATGGAAAATACTTCTAATTTCAGACACATGACCAATCATTGCCTATGTAAAGGTGAGTTGGCCTGGCTGAAAACTTAAAGGGGTACTCCACCCCTAGACATCTTATCCACTTTTCAAAGAATAGGGGATAAGATGTCTGATCTAGGGGGTCCCGCCGCTGCAGCACCCTAGATATCCGGTGCACGAAGCAAACTTTGCTGATTGGCGATGCGGGATGGAGGCTTGTGATGTCACGGTCACGCCCTGCTCATGACATTACGGCCACGCCCCCTCAATGCAAATCTATGGGAGGGGGAGTGACAGCCGTCTCGCCCCCTCCCATAGACTTGCATTGAGGGGGCGTGGATGTGACGTCACGATCAGGGCGTGGCCGTGATGTCACAAGCCTCCATCCCACATCGCCAATCGTCGAAGTTCGCTTCGTGCACCGGCGGGCGATGATGTCATCTCATAGCGCGTTGCTTGTTGACCATGGAACCGCGAAAAAGCAACCTTTCTATCTACTCGGGCGCTGCAATACTTAACCACTGGGGAAAGGGGTGCTGCAATACCTAATTACTAGGGGAAGGGGGGATGCAATACCTAATTACTGGGGGGGATGCGATACCAAACCACTGGGGGGCTAGTCTAGGGACTAGCTGTTTACTGGGGGGGGCTAATGTGGGGATTACCTGCCTACTGGGGGGGAGGGCTACATCGCTAATGGTGGGGACTCCCTTGCTACTGAAACGAACTACCTGCCTACTTGGACGGGGTGGATATCTGCATTCTTGGGAGGGGGGGCTACCTGCCTACTGGGAGGACTACCCACATAACCTACCTACGGACATACTACCTAATGGGGGAACTACTTAACTGCTGTGAGAGACATACTTAGTAAGAAACCAATCAATTTAATGGGGGACCTACTAAACCTGTCCACTTCTCCTTTACTGGGCCCAAACGAGTGGGGGACATTATTAACATTTGGGAACTGTATTGGGGAGTTTGTATAGAGGTGAGAAGGGTGAGTGAACGAGGAGTCTAAAATGTTTGTACGGCAAATTCTGTAGGATCGAGTCGTGGATGGGGAAAGTTGTCCTGGTAGTCTGGGCCAGACGGAGAAGAAAAGAAAATGACTCCGTTTAGAGAAGACGTCACCTGTAAGTTACCGGATGTAGCAGCCCTGTATCTTTTCAACTGTTGTTCCCCTCGGGTCTCTTAATGGCTGTCCGGGCATGCTTGGAGTTGTAGTTTTGCAACAGCTGGACGGGTAAGTGGACCAAAACTTGCCCGTCCAGCTGTTGCAAAACTACAACTCCAAGCATGCCCGGACAGCCGTTGGCTGTCCGGGCATGCTGGAAGCTGTAGTTTTGCAACAGCCTGAGCACCATAAGATGCAACATTGGAGAGCGCCCGCCCCACCCCTATTTTCCGGAGTATTCCAGGACTAATAATAGAAGTTAATCCTTGTTATTCCTCCGCTATATTTCCCTTTAACAATCATTAGTCGCCGCCATAAATCACCAGGCACAACGACTCCGCACTTTTGTCGTTGTCTCCCAAGCGGCGTAATAAGGTTAAAATTGGAAGAAGAGGAAGAAGAAGAAAGAAAAAAAAAAAAGGAAGAATCTCGTCTTCATTCAGCGCCGGAGTCGTACAGTAATCTGCAATTCAAAGTTATTCATGTGCCGTAACCGGCCAATTAGGAAAATCTATAAGTGCTTAGAAAATGAAGGCCGCGCGGCGCGGATATTTATGACAATTTAGTTATAGCTGGTGGGAATTCCGACAAAACCGTAATGCGGAGCGATCCTGCGAACGGAGGGATCAATATGCGCGGCTTCAGAAGATTTTACGACGCCTCTTTTTATATTCTTTAGGATATGGTAATTTAAAGGGCTCGGGGGCGTCTAATCTATCAAAATATTCATCGGCTTGTTAAAGGGAGAAGAATCGCGCCAGCTTCCTCCCTCCCCCCCTCTTCCTCCTGTTTGCGCACCTCTCGGCCTCTCCCCCGCCCTTCATCTCTACGTATCGACCCCTCGGGCTACCCAGAATTCATCTCTGCGACCCTGAGTGTGTTTTATTTTTTTATTTTTTGTGAGCTGGGAACTATTGACAGGCGCCTCGTCTTGATTCGCTTTTGATTTTTCTTTTCTTTTTTTTTTTCTTTCAGCGCGTACGTTTGACAAGGTTGCGGCGCAGGAACCTCAGCCCAATTATACAGCCTTTAAGGGCGTCCTTCACATTACAGCAGATTTGAACTTAGTGAATATTAACAAGACGTTCCCAGCAAAAAAAAATAAAAAATTCCAAAAAAAGCGCCGAGGCTGCTGGGAGAGGGGGGAGGAACATGAATAATAAATGATGCTTATTGATTACAGCGGTAAATACAGGGTTCCCCCCCAAGGAGGAAAAGGGAGATCAAGCGACAAGATGGAAAGACTGGGGGATGCTGGTTGGACTGGTGTCGGCTTTTTATGTCATGTTTGATTTTATACCTTGTGGCGCCCGAGATCTATGGGCACTGGAGGCGAATGTCTCATCCCAAATTAATCAGCTATTCTCTCTGTCTATTCTGCATATATTTATGTAGAAGTATTATAAACTGCAGGGAGAGCAGATGTCAGGCGCCCAACTTAACCTCATTACCAAGTTTTTTTGTTGTTGTTTTTTTGTTGTTGTTTTTTTAACTTTTTATACTTTTTGTTTCCCACTTTTTTTTTTCTTTACAGAATTCACTCCATTGTGACCATTCACAGACTGACACTCTAGGGGTAAAGTTATCACACTTGAACACATTTTCGCATCAGCCGTTATTTCCGCGTTGCAAATTTTTAATGGGGTACTCCGCCCCTAGACATCTTATCCTATATCCAAAGGATAGGGAAGAAGATGTCTGATCCTGGGGGTCCCGGTGTTCGTTTACAGCGTTGGGTGCAGCGCCAAAGACTTGTGATGTCACGGTCACGCCCTGCTCGTGATGTCACGGCCACCCCCCCCCCTTTAATACAAGTCTATGGGAGGGGGCGTGACTGCTGTCACGCCCCCTCCCATAGACTTGTATTAAAGGGTGTGTGGTCGTGACATCACTAGCGGGGCGTGACCGTGACATCACGAGCCTCTGCCCTGCATCTCCATTTGCTCTGTGCACCGGATGTCTCCCCTTTGGATGGGGGATAAGATGTCTTGGACCTTTTTAACTACTTATGTAGCCGCTCCCACAAAAAAAAAGTAGGTGGGGCTTAGTCTGAGTGAGGGCAGGGTCTCCCTTTACTCTACAAGTGTCACATATCTTATGCAAAAATCTACCTCGGCTGAAGTACAAAGTCTGGCGCGGGACAATGAGAAGGATGCACCAAACTTATTCAAGTCTTAAAGGGGTATTCCAGGGTTATTTTTTTATTATATGATACAGGGAGAATAGAAGAAAAAACTATCTGCCCCCTAGCCCATTTCCCCTGCAGCTCCCATCAACCACCGTCTGGTCCTGTGATCTCTCTTCTTTCTACTTCAGAGAAAAGATCTCAGAGCAGGGCCTGCCCTCTCAGCCAATCAGTGGCCGCAGTGGTGTCCTGTCCTGGCCAGTGATTGGCTGAGCCAGCAGGTCTTGCTTCAAATTCTAGTTTCGAAAGCAGGAAGAAGGGAGAAGATCACAGGACCAGACAGAGGCAAACAGTAGCTGCGGGGACCTGGGCTAGGTAAGTATTGGTTCTCTATTTATCTGTCACCCCAGCAACATATTATTTAAAAAAATTAAAATAAAAAAGCTGATACAACTTACTTCAGTATACCTTTTTGTAAAGTGGTATTCCCCACTCGCACAGTTATTTCTAATCCACAACATAGGGGATAATAAGCTGGGACCCCCACTGGTCATGAGAACAAAGGAAAACTATCCTTGGAATGAATGGAACTCACGGTGCGTGGCCGGCACTCCATTTCTTCCCTGTGAGGCTTCCTAACATTGCAGACCTTAGTGGTCAGCCCCCCACCGATAAGCTTGTTATCCTGTGGATAAGAAATAACTATGTGAGTTGGGAATAGCCCTTTAAGACCGACATGGGAAAAATCCCTGCCCTGTACTTCTGGGGACTTGACTTCTTCCCTTATGTAATTCATTCTATGATCGGCCCTAGTTATCCTCCTCATCCAACAATTTTCTGGGGTCACTGGAGAGTATATGGTGGGGGGAGATGGCAGTAATGAGGTTGATAATGGCTGATAATATGAAGAAAAGTTATTGTACCCTCATTCTGGGGTCACTAAAAGGGGTACTTCTCCCCAAGACATCTTATCCCCTATCCAAAGGTTCGGGGATAAGATGTCTAATCGTGGGCGTCGCACTGTTGGGCCCCTGCTGCATTCGGCGTTTGTTTAGAGTGCATCGTTGGAAGGCTCATGACCTCACGGTCAGTCCCCACTCGTGAGGTCACGGCCACGCCCCCTCAATGCAGGTCTACGGGAGGGGGCGTGATGGCCATCACGCCCCCTCCCGTAGACTTGCATTGAGGGGGCGTGACCGTGACATCACAAGCGGGGCGTGACCACGATGTCATGAAGTTCGCCACTGGGGACCCCCGCGATCTTGGCTGCGGCACCTCAGACATCCGGTGCAAGGAGCGAACTTCGTGACATCATCAGAGTAAATATTCCACATTATAAATATTAAATTAATGTAGTAAGATGAAGAAGCCGCTCTTCTCTCAGGCCGGAAGAAGCACGCACTTACGTGCAAAACTGCCGACGTAGCCTCCGAGCGCCACACTTCACCAGCGCCAATGCCGTGACCCGGCTACCTGTTACTGGACTCCTGGACCTGACTCTCTCTGCCTTGCGAAGAGTGCACCTACGTGTTTCTTGTTTGTTTAATTTTTTCATTTACAAATCTGTTCAACTTTCTGGCACCAGTTGACTTATAAAGACCTAAGAAAAAATGATTTTTACCGGAGTACCCCTTTACACTGATCTTTTACACTGATCATTGTTATCCCATAGGAGACTATAACACTGCACACACTGATCTCTTATACTGATCATTGTTATCCCATAGGGACCTATAACACTGCACACACTGATCTTTTACATTGATCAGTGGTTTCTCATAGGAAACCAGTGATCAATGATTCTGCCGCTTGACTGCTCATGCCTGGACCTCAGGCACTGAGCAGTCATTCGGCAATCGGACAACAGGAGGCAGGTAGGGACCCTCCTGCTGTCCTAGAGCAGTTGAGGATGCTGCGATTTCGCCAAGGCGATCCCGAACAGCCCCCTGAGCTAACCGGCAATGTTTTACTTTCACTTTAGACCCAGCGTTCAACGTTATAGAATGAGAGTGGACTCATGACGTACCGCTACATCATGGGTCCTTAAGAGGTTAAATGGGTACTCCAGTGTAAAACATTATTTTTTATCAACAGGTGCCAGAAAGTTAAACAGATTTGTAAATTACTTCTATTAAAAAATCTTAATCCTTCCAGTACTTATCAGCTGCTCTAAGCTCCATAGGAAGTTCTTTTCTTTTTGAATTTCCTTTCAGTATGACCACAGTGCTCTCTGCTGACAACTCTGTCGATATCAGGAACTGTCCAAAGCAGGGGAGGTTTAATATGGGGATTTGCTCCTACTCTGGACAGTTCCTGATATGGACAGAGGTGTCAGCAGAGAGCACTGTGCTCAGATAGAAAGGAAATTCCCTGGAGTACCCCTTTAAGCTGTTGCAAGCAGCCCGGACAGGTTGGGAGTGGAATGGTAGGGTGTGTGTTTAGGGGGGAGTAGGGCGATTCTTCTCTAATTTAGGTCCAAGAATTCCCAAAACATGTTCTTGTGCCTTCACCTAAATCAGAAATAGCGCCTATACTTCAGATACTTGCAAAAATAATAGACATATCAGGCACAACGCCACACATATAGTGGTGGTCTTTTCTGGTACTGCAGCTCTCTGCCATTCTGTTCAATGAAACATTGCAGGCCTGTTATTTTCTGGGCATCAGACCCCCAGGAATCCAACTATCCCCCTTCCCCTTGTGCTATCATTTCGTCCCATCGGACCCCAGTAGTAGATTGTTGCACTTTGTTAATTGGCCTGAAAATGATCACTTCAATTCTATCATTAAATGCAAAGTTCTAGAAAGTTCTTGAAAGTTCCGGCAGCGACGCGCAGGACCGGGCGCTCATATTGGATTCTTCCGTCCACTGATAAGGAGCGAAGATCCGGAGAGAAAATTGTTTCCTTTTAGCTAATTCCCCCAATTTCTCATCCTGACATGGCTCTTATTATCTGCTTTGTCTCACCAGAACGTAAAAGCTTTTAACCGAAAGTGCAAACATTTAAGAAGCGCGGCTCAAAAAAATAAAAAAAATAAAAATAGAGATTTTTGTCTCATAAAATGCGAAGAATCAATGGAGTTTTAATTGCTCGCGCGCCCGGCATCATAATCTCTTCAGACAAAGTTTAATTTCCAATTTCCAGGGCAGCAATAAAGTACGCGGGCCGATGGTTATCTGATGTTATCGGCGTCATTGTGAGAGTCAAATCATTATCCCGGGCGTTCATTCTCATCACGGCAAATGATGCCCCCAAGGCGCCAGGTCTCCAGGTGCCTGATGTCACCTACTTTACTTTCTGATGTTTGCAAATATTTGTCTTATTTATCTCCATCCCCCAGGTCTGATACCGACCCCCACCCCCTCCTGCACGTCCGCTTGATATCTCTTAAAGGGGTACTCCAGGGAAGTATATATATATATATATGTGTTAAAGCTTCAAAGCCACCACACTACCTGGATATGTTCCCTGTAAATGATCCTGCCTGATATGCATGGCTCCTGTGGCCCCTGTGGTCTTCTCTGCCTTCCATCTCTGAGCAGCAGAGAAAAGTTCAGTTTGTGATTGGCTGAGACCACACACACCTCCCAGCACTGAAGGGAGAATGAGTCATCAGTGCAGGGCAGAAACCATGTGGTCTGTGTCTCACGGGAGGGTGGGGGCTGCTTTCATAGAAGAGACAGAGAAGATGGCTAGGATACTCCAGGAAATGCATGGCTCCTGTGGCCCCTGTGATATCTGGTTACTTGATATTCTTTGCACTCCTTCCCTCCCCTTGCCTCATAGATATTACTTTTCCCAGTAATCATTGCAGCTCTGCTCTGCATTCCAGCTCACTCTCTGAGAGCAGCCCCCACCTTCCCTCTCTAAGCAGCAGAGAAAAGTTCAGTGTGTGATTGGCTGAGACTGCACACACCTCCCAGCACTCAGCACTAAAGGGAGAATGAGTCATCAGTGCAGGGCGGAAACCATATGGTCTGTGTCTCTCAGGAAGGTGGGGGCTGCTTTCAGAGAGGGACTTTAACAGAGGTAGAAAGGATGGCTAAATTATGTTTTTTTTTTTTTTTGCTCCCTGCATATAATGGACAACTGAAAGAGGGGAAACTGCTCTATATGGCTAATGAATGATATTTAGACAATTAAATTGGTTAGTGAGAGGAAAAGGATGGGCTATGTGTTCAGTTCCCAGGAGTACATCTTTAATACTTGTTAATCTATATCTGGTATCACATCGGTCTCTTTCGACTTTACGGCTGGAGCTACAGGGTGACTAAGGCAAGGACGTGGGCCGTGTAGCCGAAGACCAATGTATTGCTATCCCCTAAATTTTACTACATTGCAGCTGATGTACATCAATGGGTCCATTGTGATCCGCAAGTGGCCATGACTGTAGCCAGAAGTCCACCATCTAGCCCAGTGGTGTCAAACTGTGGCTTTCCAGATGTAGCAAAAACTTCATCTCCCAGCATGCCATTGGACAGTATACAAGGAGGAATATTATCCCCATACATATTACCATCATACTGCTACTGACCAAATCCTGTATACTGAGAACAATATTAGTAATATTAGTAATATTATATTACCAATAATTCCAGTATACAATGTGGAATATTATCACCATATGCATTACTATCATACTGTTAATGACCAAATCCTGGTTACTGAACCAATATTTTCAATAATACCAGAATATTATCACCATACATATTGCCATCATACTGTTACTGACCGAATCCTGTATACTGAGTACTGAGACCAATATTACCAATAATTCCAGTATACAAAGAGGAAAATTATCACCATACCTATTACCATCATTCTGTTACTGACCAAATCCTTTTTACTTAACCAATATTTCCAACAATACCAGTATACATGGATAAATATTACCAACATACATATTATCATCATACCTATAACCATCATACTGTTACTGACCAAATCCTGTATACTGAGACCAATATTACCAATAATACGGGTATACAAGGAGGAATATTACTACCATACAGATTACCATCATACTGTTACTGACTAAATCCTGTATACTGAGACCAATATTACCAATAATTTCAGTATACAAGGAGGAATATTACTACCATACAGATTACCATCATACTGTTACTGACTAAATCCTGTATACTGAGACCAATATTACCAATAATACCAGTATACAAGGAGGAATATTATTACCATACATATTACCATCATACTGTTACTGACTAAATCCTGTATACTGAGACCAATATTACCAATAATACCAGTATACAAGGAGGAATATTATTACCATACATATTACCATCATACTGTTACTGACCAAATCCTGTATACTGAGACCAATATTACCAATAATACGGGTATACAAGGAGGAATATTACTACCATACAGATTACCATCATACTGTTACTGACTAAATCCTGTATACTGAGACCAATATTACCAATAATTTCAGTATACAAGGAGGAATATTACTACCATACAGATTACCATCATACTGTTACTGGCTAAATCCTGTATACTGAGACCAATATTACCAATAATACCAGTATACAAGGAGGAATATTACTACCATACAGATTACCATCATACTGTTACTGGCCAAATCCTGTATACTGAGACCAATATTACCAATAATATCAGGACACATGAAACAAATCATACCACCACACAAAGACTGGATAATATCACCATATTGTAATGAGCACATCTGACCAGTCTGTGTATTTTGCTCCCTGGTCAGGTAAAACTTACAGTCTTTGACCAAACACCAGCTTGGAGGGGTTATTTCAGGCTTGTACATCCTCCGAGCCCTCACTTTTGGAGTTTGGTTTCTAAGTTAGTCCTGCTTCTCCTATGGTTAGTTTTGTTCCTGAGTTTTGCTATGTTTCTAACCTTGGAGTCAGTATGGTCCATGTTCAGACCTGTTGTGTTTTTTTGTATCTGTTCTTTTTATCCAGTATTTGCCTATCTTGTTCTATATGGTGTCTGACTTCTGTTAACCTGCTCATCGCTTTCATTCCTGGTTATTCTTGTCATTATAACTCTTGGTATCCTGTTCAGTCCATATTCTTATATCTGCTGTTTATCTTGCTTTGGTCATTAAAGGGTATCGGTCAGATCCCACCCATAAAAAAAAATTTTTTTAAATGTGTTACGCAGTACCTAATCCTGACCGTGAACATCTATATCGAAATTTTTCAGCCTCTAACACCTATATTTCTTACAAAAATACCTCACAGTTTTAGAAATCTTTCTGGGGAGGGGGGGCATGTCCCTTCTTGTGGTGGTGGGAGGTTATTGGTGTGTGATGGTAGGGGGCATGTCCCTCCTTGTGGTGGTGGGAGGTGATTGGTGTGTGGTGGTAGGGGGCATGTCCCTCCTTGTGGTGGTGGGAGGTGATTGGTGTGTGGTGGGAGGGGGCGTGTCCCTCCTTCTGGGGGTGGGAGGTGATTGGTGTGTGGTAGGAGGGGGCGTGTCCCTCCTTGTGGGGGTGGGAGGTGATTGGTGTGTGGTGGGAGGGGGAGTGCCCTCCTTGTGGTGGTGGGAGGTGATTGGTGTGTGGTGGGATGGAGAGAGTCCCTCCCTTGTGGTGGTGGGAGCAGATTGGTGTGTGATGGTAGGGGGCATGTCCCTCCTTGTGGTGGTGGGAGGTGATTGGTGTGTGGTGGTAGGGGGCATCAAGCCTGATGCTGCTGCCAGACTGGTTAGTGTCCCAGTAGGTATGAGGACCCCTAGTGGAAGGATTTTCAGGAGCTGTCTTCTTTATTAAATATTCAAAAAAAAAATTAAACAACCATATTACAATAGGTCTTTAATTTTCATCAGTAACAACATATAAAAAGTTCTTGGATCTGACAGTGTTCATTTAAGCTGTGGTCTGTTCACTATATACCTGCTGCCACGTTATCTTGATATCTTTTGTGACTACTTTGCATTCCTGCCATTATTTATCTGGTTCCCTGTTTCTGTTAGCTTGTTACCTTTCATGTCCTGACTTGTGTTCTGGACCTCGTACAGTTTATTGTTTTGACCATGTAGCCCCTGCACTATAGTTATGGACTGTCCCCAAGTTGTAGAGCTCTTCCCTGCCGTATGTGACACATTCATGACACATACTGGGTAAAAACCAATATACACAGACATACCAATAATATATTACCAGGGCCAAATAATACCGCCACATCAGGAACACATCATCACATAACACAGTGACTGTCAGTGAATAATCCCCTGTACACTGATCAGTGTCCTCCCCCCATACAGTGACCATATAGCAGTAGACACAATTGCAGATTAGTTACATCCAGTGATTGACCGGTGACGTCTTCAGTGCTCGCAGTCGTCCGTTTTCCTTTCCTTCTCTGTCCAGCTCAGACCAGACATAATTCATCTCTTCAGTATCTGCAGGACAAACATCTTAGACTATGCATTTTTCAATCTCCTCACCTCCACTCAATCTCCTGCCCTGGCTTTAGCAAGTTTTTGCTTGAAATACCCCCTCACAAATAGTTGTGTAGTCCTTTCATTGTGCTATTGTCTCAGCAGTTCCCTGGGTCCTCTCATTGTCAGTATGGTGTTATCTCGGCAGCTCCTCCTTCTCTCCTGACAGGAGGTAGTGTAGTCCTCTCATTGTCAGTGTGGTGTTGTCTCAGCAGCTCCATGGCTGTGCCTTCTCTCCTGACAGAAAGTTGTGTAGTCCTCTCATTGTCAGTGTGGGGTTGTCACAGCAGCTCTCCAGCTCCTCCCTCACTCCTGAAAGGAAGTTGTGAAGTCCTTTCATTGTCGGTGTAGTGTTTTTTATCGGCAGCTCACTGGCATCTACCTCTTTCTAGACAGGGAGTTGTGTAGTTATCTCATTGCCAGTATGGTGTTGTCTCCAGCTCCCTGGCTCCTCTATCTCTTCTGACAGGAAGTTATGTAATCCTTTCATTGGCCGCTGGGTGTTATATTTCAGCTAACTCCCTCTCTCTGTCAACAGGAGGTGGTATAGTCCTCCCATTGTTAGTGTGATGTTGTCTCGGCAGCTCCCCAGCTCCCCCTTCTCTTATGGGAAGAATGATGCGTGTATACAGCATGCTGTCTTGTCCTAAGCAATGTCACGGGCAAAGGAGCAGGCAGGGAATGAATACACCAGGTACTGCACACTGTTCTGTAAAGCTCTGGGTGGGGAACTAGCAGGAATGCTGTGGGTGGAGAGGAGGCAAGGTGGGAAGACACTGATGAAGAGCTGAGGTAAAGCACTGCATTCTGGGAATTGTAGTACTGACCAACTGCTCAACAAGGAAGTATTGTTTCTGGCATGACAGGAGAGAAATGACAGATGAACAAAACAAATGGATTGTTGGTTTCAGAACTGGGGCAGACAAGTAAACCAATAGTATATGCTTCTAGAGCTTATTTATTTATTTTACTTTATGTAAGAGTGCTCCTTTAATAGTATTTACATGTGTGATACATTAGTAATTTTGAGGGTATTGTGGATCCAAGTCACCAACGCTATCAATGTCTACATGTATGGTCACATTCTTTACAGATAGGATGTGGACATTGATGAGGACCTGCAGGAGACGTCCCCTCTCCTGCAGGTCCTCATCAATGTCCACATCCTACCTGGTGTATTCATTCCCTGTGTGCTCCTTTGCCTGTGTTGTCATGATATCATCACATCAGTGGTGTGAGTTAAAGTCCCAGTGCCAAATCTCCAACAGAGCCTTTTTATAATGATGATCCCATTTATATGTTTTGTACAATGTTATATGTATTATCGTTCTATTATTTGTATTTATTACTATGTTGTTGTTTTTATTACTTGTTTACTATATATTTTGATCCCCATTTTTATTCAGTATATCTTTTTATTATTAATAAATTATTATATTTATTATTATTATCATTATTATTATTAATGTTTTTGCATTAATATTTGTATTTTTATTATTATTATTATTACTACATATTTTTAGTTTTTAGTATTCGTTTTTTGTTGACTAATTGTTGCTTTATTTTTGATTATTTATTTTTAGCTTTTGTTTAATGATCCTTTTTTTTATTTTTTATTTTTATTATTTATAATACTTTTTAATTGTTCTCAATCATTTCCACCCTGTAATTAGGATTTCTTCCGATATGGTTCTCATGGACACTGTCGCCGCCGCAGAGGCGCAATCCTCTCTCCACATATTTTTGCATTTCAATCTACCATCCATCTTCTCCATCCTTTCAGGCTTGATTAATGTCTGACATTTCCTTCCTCGCCGGGTAACACTATGTGGAAATCACCATAACAATGCGCCCTCCATTACAGACACAACGTAGTGGTGGTTAATTAATCTTAAGTGTTGGGATCACATTATTTAAGCACCGAAACAAGATAAAAAGTCATTATAAAGTGCGGGGACATCGCATGAATCCCTATGTTCTCCATGTGAGACTGGTTGTGCTCCTGAGATGCTTTGGGTTCTTAAAATAACCCATTCCCACCCTAATTCCCTCCCTAATGGTTTTCCGAAGGAACAAGAGACAACAACATGGTGGTCCTCTGGCAGGAACCTTGTCTCAGGACCTGGATAAGTTGACTTGATCTTCTGAATGGATCTGGCTGGTAATTGACTGTAAGGTGTCAGAATTGGGCGCTGGCAGATGGAAGACCAGTGTCATTACGATCCTATTAATATTTTGCATGGTGCCCATTGTGGTACTCCATCATCATTCATCATTTGGGAACCCCCACACAGGAACTGCTCCAATGGAGTAGACGCTTGGGTGCTGTAGCTTCTATCTATACCATCTTTTGGGAGAAGGAAGACCCCATCAGATCATTCATCATGTTCGCGATGCTTCCATTGGTGGAGGTACACAGATGTAGAACACACCATCATAAAGGTCTGCCGAAAGGTCATGAAATAGCGTACAGCTCCATTTATCATGAGTTTCCTGTATTTCGATGTTACATCTCTGTCTATGGTTAAACCATCCATAGGGTCCCTGTTTTGTCACAAGAAGTGATGGTGAACCATCCATCATCGTTGACGCGTCTCATCTCTGCGGCATGACGGTGCACCGCGTACAATCTCTACGGCTTCGGGAAAAAACTGTGGCACATCCATCATCAAGGAAACCCGTTCTCTCGGCACACACTGGTTAAAAATATCTCTTTGGTGGAATCATATATTTGTGATGGTGAAATGGCGGCAATCACGACTATTGTCTGAGCCTCGCACAGGTTAAATGACACCGTCTAATGGGGTCTTCTCTGTATAGTTCTATACGCTGACTCCTCTCCTTACATTATGACTCCTCATTACATTATCTGTCATCATTTGTATCATCCATCTCTATTCACATCAATGGGAGAAATATTTCTTTTATTCAATGAATTTTTACAATTAGGAAACTGATGGAAAAACTCCAACTACAACTTCCATTGTTCCATTGACTTCAGTGCTAAGAGATAAGATGGATACACTTGTTTTCACATCTCAGCTGGGAGCAGGACTAGCTATGTACAATGTATCAGTCTGGAGTCCAGTATGTTTAGCTCACAGAGCATTGTCTAGACTGGATACAATTGTATCACTTTTCAGCTGAGAGCAGGACTAGCTATGTACAATGTATCAGTCTGGAGTCCAGGATGTTTAGCTCACAGAGCATTGTCTAGACTGGATACAGTTGTGTCACTTCTCAGCTGAGAGCAGGACGAGCTATGTACAATGTATCAGTCTGGAGTCCAGGCTGTTTAGCTCACAGAGCATTGTCTAGACTGGATACAATTATCACTTCTCAGCTGGGAGCAGGACTAGTTATGTACAATATATCAGTCTGAAGTCCAGGATGTTTAGCTCACAGAGCATTGTCTAGACTGGATACAATTGTATCACTTCTCAGTTGAGGGCAGGACTAGCTATGTACAATGTATCAGTCTGGTGTCCAGGATGTTTAGCTCACAGAGCATTGTCTAGACTGGATACAATTGTATCACTTCTCAGCTGAGAGCAGGACTAGCTATGTACAATGTATCAGTCTGGAGTCCAGGATGTTTAGCTCACAGAGCATTGTCTAGACTGGATACAATTGTATCACTTCTCAGCTGAGAGCAGGACTAGCTATGTACAATGTATCAGTCTGGAGTCCAGGATGTTTAGCTCACAGAGCATTGTCTAGACTGGATACAATTGTATCACTTCTCAGCTGAGAGCAGGACGAGCTATGTACAATGTATCAGTCTGGAGTCCAGGATGTTTAGCTCACAGAGCATTGTCTAGACTGGATACAGTTGTGTCACTTCTCAGCTGATAGCAGGACTAGCTATGTACAATGTATCAGTCTGGGGTCCAGGATGTTTAGCTCACAGAGCATTGTCTAGATTGGATACAATTGTATCACTTCTCAGCTGAGAGCAGGACTAGCTATGTACAATGTATCAGTCTGGGGTCCAGGATGTTTAGCTCACTGAGCATTGTCTATAGACTGGATACAATTGTATCACTTCTCAGCTGAGAGCAGGACTAGCTATGTACAATGTATCAGTCTGGAGTCCAAGAGGTTTAGCTCACAGAGCATTGTCTAGATTGGATACAATTGTATCACTTCTCAGCTGAGAGCAGGACTAGCTATGTACAATGTATCAGTCTGGAGTCCAGGCTGTTTAGCTCACAGAGCATTGTTTAGACTGGATACAATTGTATCACTTCTCAGCTTAGGACAGGACTAGCTATGTACAATGTATCAGTCTGGAGTCCAGGATGTTTAGCTCACAGAGCATTGTCTAGACTGGATACAATTATCACTTCTCAGCTGGGAGCAGGACTAGCTATATACAAAGTATTGGTCGTATTGGTCTGGAGTCCCGGATGTTTAGCTCACAGAGCATTGTCTAGACTGGATACAATGGTATCACTTCTCAGCTGAGAGCAGGACGAGCTATGTACAATGTATCAGTCTGGAGACCAGGATGTTTAGCTCACAGAGCATTGTCTAGGCTGGATACAATTGTATCACTTCTCAGCTGAGAGCAGGACTAGCTATGTACAATGTATCAGTCTGGAGTCCAGGGTGTTTAGCTCACAGAGCATTGTCTAGATTGGATACAATTGTATCACTTCTCAGCTGAGAGCAGGACTAGCTATGTACAATGTTTCAGTCTGGAGACCAGGATGTTTAGCTCACAGAGCATTGTCTAGACTGGATACAATTGTATCACTTTTCAGCTGAGAGCAGGACTAGCTATGTACAATGTATCAGTCTGGAGGCCAGGATGTTTAGCTCACAGAGCATTGTTTATTGATATCAAGATGTAAAAAATCTCTGACTACCGGTATTCTTCTTTTCATTGGTCCCTTTTACTTGGTCATGTGACCAGTAACCAATCATCCATACCTGAGTCCTGGTGCCATCTTCCTCTCCTACTATTCAGTGTTGGTGGTCGGCTCGAATATTTGTTTTGGACTTGGATAAGGTCAAGAAGATCCAGTGTTACCACCCACTGACGCCCCATCAGTAATTACAATGGGAAATTTTTTAGCAAAGTTTTAGTGGCCATATAAAGTTGGATGTTTTAAGCTTTTTGAGCCTTGGACCACCATACGACCAGACTCCCTCTATATAGTTTTTTTATTTTCTGAACAGTTTTTTCCTATCAACAAATCTGTAATATCGGTGGGAATCCTGGAGCTCAACCCTCCATCACTGACCAAGATAGAGAAGAAGCAGATTATCTGAACGCTGTATCGCTATCATCGTCTTTCCAGTCATCCTCAGGCTTAGGTTAACCCAGCGCTTTCCTCCATCCAGCAATGTGATTTTCGTTCTTCCTCATCGTGTCAGTAAACGATTGCGCCGTATATCATGACCATCTGTTACCTGACACACAACACTCCACGGGAAGATTAAATTACTTAAAATATTACCCCCGCATCAGTGCAGCCAACGGCCTATTCATGACTTGATATGTAGCATTAAAGAGCCATTTGTGGGACAGGAGTGTAAATTCCACATTATAAATATTCAATTAATGGAGTCAGATGAAGAAGCCGCTCTGCGAGAACGACGAAGGGCAGCCAGTCAAAAACTGCTGCAGATGCTTCCAACTTTATAGGGTCCTTAAGTGGAAGGGAGTCTCTGAAGATGTGGCCCCCATATATGGGTCTGACCCCTCAATCTGCGCTCAACCCCTCTTATCAGAAGCCATTGTTACATTGTAGGTGTGTATATATTATATAGATATTTGTTTAACTAGTTTGCATCTATGTAACGTGTGAGCGCTGCATAACTGTTCTATGATTTAGGGGTTGTTCAGGATTAGGAAAATTTGTACTGATTTCTTCCAAAAACAGCATCATACCTGTCTACAGCTTGTATGTGGTACTACAGTTCAGCCCCATTTAGTTTAAAGGGGTACTCCGCCCCTAGACATCCCCTATCGGCTGCGGCACCCCAGACATCTGGTGCACGGAGCAAGCTCTGAATGAACGCCAGGTGAAGCAGGAAGATCGCGGTGGGGTCTCCCGAGATCAGACATCTTATCCCCTTTACTTTGGATAGGAGATAAGATGTCTAGGGACAGAGTACCCCTTTAACCTCTTAAGGACGTAGGGCGTACCTATACGCCCTACGCCTGGTCCCGGTATATAAAACGGGGACATGCAGTGACCCAGTGTCATACCGGGTCAGTCCCAGCAGCTAATGATAGCCGGAACCCTGGGCTAATAGCGTGCGGCACTGATCGTTGTGCAGCGTGCTATTAACCCTTTAAACGTGGCGATCAAAGTTGATCGCCGTGTCTAAAATGAAAGTGAAAGCTTACCGGCAGCTCAGTCGGGCTGATTGGGACTATCGCGATAAAATCGCAATGTCCCGATCAGCTAGAACGTGAGTCGAGTTCCCCTTACCTTGCTCCGTCGCATCCGATCAGCGATTGATTGCTCCAAGCCTGAGAGACAGGCTTGAGCAATCGACCACCTATAACGCTGATCCATGCAAACCTATGGCTTTGTAGGGATCAGGGTAAGAGATCAGTGTGTGCAGTGTTATAGGTCCCTATGGGAGCTATAACACTGCAAAAATAAAGTGAATAAGAAAAAGGTAATAAAGATCATTTAACCCCTTCCCTAATAAAAGTAAGAATCACCCCCCTTTTCCCATTAAAAAAAAAAACAGTGTAAATAAAAATAAACATATGTGGTATCGCCGCGTGCGGAAATGTCCGAATTATAATAATATATCACTAATTAAACCGCACGGTCAATGGCGTACGCGCAAAAAAATTCCAAAGTCCAAAATAGTGCATTTTAGGTAACTTTTTATAAAATGAATAAATTAATAATAAGCGATCAAAAAGTATGATCAATACAAAAATGGTAGCAATAAAAACTTCAAATTATGGCACAAAAAATTTGCCCTCATACCGGCCCGTACATGGAAAAATAAAAAAGTTATAGGGGTCAGAATATGAGAATTTTTAACGTATAAATTCTCCTGCATGTAGTTATGATTTTTTTCAGAAGTACGAAAAAATTAAACCTATATAAGTAGGGGATCATTTTAATCGTATGGACCTACAGAATAAAGGTAAGGTGTCATTTTTACAGAAAAATGTACTGCGTAGAAACGGAAGCCCCCAAAAGTTACAAAAGGGCATTTGTTCTTCAATGTTGTCGCACAATAATTTTTTTTTTCGTTTTGCTGTGGATTTTTGGGTAAAATGACTAATGTCACTGCAAAGTAGAATTAGTGGCGCAAAAAATAAGCCAGAATATGGAATTTTATGTGCAAAATTGAAAGCATTATGATTTTTAGAAGGTGATGAGGAAAAAATGAAAATCAAAAACGGAAAAACCCTGCGTCCTTTAGGGGTTAATGAAGCTGACCTATTATACTGTGCACAACCAAATAACAGGTGTGTTTATGTTTTTGGCTGAAAAAAAAAAGGTTCCAAAAGTTAAGTTACAATTTTATGGACCTTCAACAAACTCTTTGAGGAACAGTGGAAATGATGCTATAATCTGAGTTGTACAAACTACAGATAGAGTTGTTGTCCTAGAGAGTAATGGGGTCCTAGGGGTGTCCATAGACTGACTCAAATATACATGGTTAAGTGTCATTTGACTCATTGTTAAATCTAAGGTGACTCTTAGTTGACACTGGACTTTCTTAAAGGGGTGCTCCGGTGGTCAACGTGTCTTTGCGTTTGTGACTTACCCTATTTGTTTTGTTTCATTTCTATTCTTGTTGTTTAGCCGACTCAATTTCCGTTCTTTGTTGTCTTTTTATCCCCCACTCTGTTTTCCTATCTTTGCTTCTATTTCCTGTTTCTTGCTGTGCTGAAAACTACAAATCCCAGCATGCCACATTCCTTGCTGGTTTGGGGCGGCTCCTTTTTTTTTTGTTTGTTTGTTCTGCCCTTTACCCATCCCACTATTTTCCCGGGTCGGCCCCCTTATACACAGCACACTAATATAATCAGCCTTGGTTGAGATACATTGGCATACACACACAAAAGGGACTACAACTCCCAGCATGTGTCATTCAGGAGTCTTCAGTCTGTGGTATAACACCAGCATGCTGCCTCTGTAGTCTCCTGGGGGTTGTAGTTCACCACACCTCTGTAGGACATACACCAGTGTTTCCCAACCAGGGTGCCTCCAGGTGTTGCAAAACTACAACTCTCAGCATGCCCTGACAGCCTTTCGGCATGCTAGGAGTTGTAGTTTTGCAACAGCTGGAGGCACACTGGTAGGGAAACACTGGTGTGACATGATTTGTATGCTGAATAGGCTAGAACAGTGTTTCTCAACCAGTGTGCCTCCAGCTGTTGCAAATTTACAACTCCCAGCATGCCCATAGTCTGTCAGGGCATGCTGGGAGTTGTAGTTTTACAACAGCTGGAGGCACACTGGTTTGTAAACACTAGCACACACACACACAACAGGGACTACAACTCCCAGCATGTGTCATTCAGGAGTCCCCGCCCCCCTCCCCATAACATATAGAGATCATTCCCAGGATGAGTTGTATTCCCCTGCAGTCCATACATCCCCGGCCCGTGCACCTTCTCATCCTCCCCTTCACATAACTCTTATCTTCTCTGTGTTCCTTCTCCTGTGCAGACCTGCGTCCTCAGAAGACAGAGCGGGGGAGGGGAGATGAGGGGCGTGGCTTATTTCTCTCATGCAGACAGAGAAAAAAAAAAAGCTATGACATCTTGTCCACCACAGACTCAGAACATGGCCGACATTGTGGACAACAGTAAAAGAAAACCCTCTGAACTACAGAACTTCCTGCCCAACAAACAGGTAAGAAAAACCCATACAAACAGCCAAAACATATAACACAGGTATATTGCAAAAAAACTAAACTTACAAAGAAGATGCCGTATAGTCAAAAAAATTAACCACCGGAGTACCCCTTTAAGTTAATACAATGTTTCCCAGCATAAAGTAGAACACACATAACTTTAGGACTTGTGCAGAACTTTATTTGCACTTGTTGGTTAAATCATGATTGACTCCTAGATAACCCTTGGTTAAGTGTGGTTAAGTTGACTCATGTTGACTCTTGGATAAGTGTTGTTTGAATCATGGTTGACTCAAGTTGACTCTTTGCTGAGTTATAGTCAATATTTAGTTGACTTTCTTTCAGCAGATACAATGTTTCTCAGTGTACAGTACTGGACTGCTGATGGACCCCTGGTTGACTCTTAGTGGACTGCTGATGGATCCCTGGTTGACTCTTGGTGGACTGCTGATGGATCCCTGGTTGACTCTTGTTGGACTGCTGATTGATCCCTGCTTGACTCTTGGTGGGCTGCTGATTGATCCCTGGTTGACTCTTGGTGGACTGCTGATGGATCCCTGGTGGACTCTTGGTGGACTGCTGATGGACCCCTGATTGACTCTTGGTGGACTGCAGATTAATCCCTGGTTGACTCTTGGTGGACTGCTGATTGATCCTTAGTTGACTCTTGGTGGACTGATGATTGCTCCCTTGTTGACTCTTGGTGTACTGCTGAGGGATAACTGGTTTACTCTTGGTGGACTGCTGATTGATCCCTGGTTGACTCTTGGTGGACTGCTGATTGATCCCTGGTTGACTCTTGGTGGGCTGCTGATTTACCCCAGGTTGACTTTTGGTGGACTGCTGATTGATCCCTGGTTGACTCTTGGTGGACTGCCGATCGATCCCTGGTTGACTCTTGGTGGACTGCTAAATGATCCCTGGTTGACTCTTGGTGGACTGCTGATTGATCACTGGTTGACTCTTGGTGGACTGCTGATTGACCCCAGGTTGACTTTTGGTGGACTGCTGATTGATCCCTGGTTGACTCTTGGTGGACTGCTAAATAATCCCTGGTTGACTCTTGGTGGACTGCTGATCGATCCCTGGTTGACTCTTGGTGGACTGCAGATTAATCCCTGGTTGACTCTTGGTGGACTGCTGATTGATCCCTGCTTGACTCTTGGTGGGCTGCTGATTGACCCCAGGTTGACTTTTGGTGGACTGCTGATTGATCCCTGGTTGACTCTTGGTGGACTGCTAAATAATCCCTGGTTGACTCTTGGTGGACTGCTGATGGATCCCTGGTTGACTCTTGGTGGACTGCTGATGGATCCCTGGTTGACTCTTGGTGGACTGCTGATCGATCCCTGGTTGACTCTTGGTGGACTGCAGATTAATCCCTGGTTGACTCTTGGTGGACTGCTGATTGATCCCTGCTTGACTCTTGGTGGGCTGCTGATTGACCCCAGGTTGACTTTTGGTGGACTGCTGATTGATCCCTGGTTGACTCTTGGTGGACTGCTAAATAATCCCTGGTTGACTCTTGGTGGACTGCTGATGGATCCCTGGTTGACTCTTGGTGGACTGCTGATGGATCCCTGGTTGACTCTTGGTGGACTGCTGATTGATCCCTGGTTGACTCTTGGTGGACTGCTGATTGATACCTGATTGACTCTTGGTGGACTGCTAAATGATCCTTGGTTTACTCTTGGTGGACTGCTGATCGATCCCTGGTTGACTCTTGGTTGACTGCTCTGGTTGACTGTTGATTGATACCTGATTGACTCTTGGTGGACTGCTAAATGATCCTTGGTTTACTCTTGGTGGACTGCTGATCAATCCCTGGTTGACTCTTGGTGGACTGCTGATCGATCCCTGGTTGACTCTTGGTTGACTGCTCTGGTTGATTGCTGATTGATCACTGGTTGCCTCTTGGTGGACTGCTGATTGATCCCTGGTTGACTCTTGGTGGGCTGCTGATTGACCCCAGGTTGACTCTTGGTGGACTGCTGATTGATCCCTGGTTGACTCTTGGTGGACTGCTAAATGATCCCTGCTAAACTCTTGGTGGACTGCTGACGGACCCCATGTTGACTCTTGATGGACTGCTGATTGACTCCTGGTTGACTTTTGGTGGACTGCTGATGGACCCCTTGTTGACTCTTGGTGGACTGCTGATTGTTCCCTGGTTGATTCTTGGTGGACTGCTGATGGACCCCTGGTTGACTCTTGGTGGACTGCTGATTGTTCCCTGGTTGATTCTTGGTAGACTGCTGATTGATCCCTGGTTGACTCTTGGTTGACTGCTGATTGATCCCTTGTTGACACTTTGTGGATTGTTGATGGACCCCTGGTTGACTCTTGGTCGACTGCTGATTTATCCTTAGTTGACCCTTGGTGGACTGCTGATTGATCCCAGGTTGACTTTTGGTGGACTGCTGATCGATCCCTGGTTGACTCTTGGTGGACTGCTAAATGATCCCTGGTTGACTCTTGGTGGACTGCTGATTGATCGCTGGTTAACTATTGGTGGATTGCTGATTGTTCCCTGGTTGACTCTTGGTGGACTGCTAAATGATCCTTGGTTTACTCTTGGTGGACTGCTGATCGATTCCTGGTTGACTCCTGGTGGACTGCTGATTAATCCCTGGTTGATTCTTGGTGGACTGCTGATTGATCCCAGCTTGACTCTTTGTGGGCTGCTGATTGACCCCAGGTTGACGTTTGGTGGACTGCTGATCGATCCCTGGTTGACTCTTGGTTTACTGCTCTGGTTGACTGCTGATTGATGCCTGGTTGACTCTTGGTGGACTGCTGATTGATCCCTGGTTGACTCTTGGTGGGCTGCTGATTGACCCCAGGTTGACTCTTGGTGGACTGCTGATTGATCCCTGGTTGACTCTTGGTGGACTGCTAAATGATCCCTGCTAAACTCTTGATGGACTGCTGACGGACCCCATGTTGAGTCTTAATGGACTGCTGATTGACCCCTGTTTGACTCTTGGTGGACTGCTGATGGACCCATGGTTGACTCTTGATGGACTGCTGATGGACACCTTCTTGACTCTTGGTGGACTGCTGATGGACCCCTGGTTGACTCTTGGTGGACTGCTGATGGACCCCTGGTTGACTCTTGGTGGACTGCTGATTGATCCCTGGTTGATTCTTGGTGGACTGCTGATGGAACCATGGTTGACTCTTGATGGACTGCTGATGGACACCTTCTTGACTCTTGGTGGACTGCTGATGGACCCCTGGTTTACTCTTGGTGGACTGCTGATGGACCCCTGGTTGACTCTTGGTGGACTGCTGATTGATCCCTGGTTGATTCTTGGTGGACTGCTGATGGACCCCTGGTTGACTCATGGTAGACTGCTGATTGGTTCCTGGTTGACTCTTGGTGTACTGCTGATTGATCCCTTGTTGACACTTTGTGGATTGTTGAAGGACCCCTGGTTGACTCTTACTGGACTGCTGATGGACCCCTGGTTGATTCTTGGTGGACTGTTGATGTATCCTTAGTTGACTCTTGGTGGACTGCTGATTGATCCCTGTTTGACTCTTGGTGGACTGCTGATTGATCCCTGGTGGACTCTTGGTGGACTGCTGATGGATCCCTGGTTGACTCTTGGTGGACTGCTGATTGATCCCTGGTTGATTCTTGGTGGACTGTTGATTTATCCTTAGTTGACTCTTGGTGGACTGCTGATGGACACCTTCTTGACTCTTGGTGGACTGCTGATGGACCCCTGGTTGACTCTTGGTGGACTGCTGATGGACCCCTGGTTGACTCTTGGTGGACTGCTGATGGACACCTTCTTGACTCTTGGTGGACTGCTGATGGACCCCTGGTTGACTCTTGGTGGACTGCTGATGGACCCCTGGTTGACTCTTGGTGGACTGCTGATTGATCCCTGGTTGATTCTTGGTGGACTGCTGATGGACCCCTGGTTGACTCATGGTAGACTGCTGATTGGTTCCTGGTTGACTCTTGGTGTACTGCTGATTGATCCCTTGTTGACACTTTGTGGATTGTTGAAGGACCCCTGGTTGACTCTTACTGGACTGCTGATGGACCCCTGGTTGATTCTTGGTGGACTGTTGATGTATCCTTAGTTGACTCTTGGTGGACTGCTGATTGATCCCTGTTTGACTCTTGGTGGACTGCTGATTGATCCCTGGTGGACTCTTGGTGGACTGCTGATGGATCCCTGGTTGACTCTTGGTGGACTGCTGATTGATCCCTGGTTGATTCTTGGTGGACTGTTGATTTATCCTTAGTTGACTCTTGGTGGACTGCTGATTGATCCCTGTTTTACTCTTGGTGGACTGCTGATTGATCCCTGGTTGACTCTTGGTGGACTGCTGATGGATCCCTGGTTGACTCTTGGTGGACTGCTGATTGATCCTGGGTTGACTCTTGGTGGACTTCTGATTGATCCCTGGTTGACTCTTGGTGGACTGCTGATTGATCCCTGGTTGACTCTTGGTGGACTGCTGATTGATCCCTGGTTGACTCTTGGTGGACTGCTGATTGATCCTGGGTTGACTCTTGGTGGACTTCTGATTGATCCCTGGTTGACTCTTGGTGGACTGCTGATTGATCCCTGGTTGACTCTTGGTGGACTGCTGATTGATCCCTGGTTGACTCTTGGTGGACTGCTGATGGACCCCTATTTGACACTTGGAGGACTGCTGATGGACCCCTGGTTGACTCTTAATAACCGGCTGATTGACCACTGGTTTTCTCTTGGTCAACTCTTAGTTGAATCTCTTTCGACAGATACAGTGTTTTCCTGTATACAGTGGAGCACACCTCACATTTCGACTTGTGTTGAACTCCATTTGCACTTTGAAGTTGTTCTCTATCTGTTTTCAGCACCAGTGAGACCAGTGTTGTCTATTGAAACCGTCTCCCCTGAGGCAAATACTTTTGGGACCCCTCAGCCTCCTTCCCCTACAGAGAGTTCACCACAAAAGCTTCATTACCATAAATGAGACATTTGCTGGGGATTAAGCATATTGAACCGTGGAGGGAGGAAAACCCTTACACAACAGTAAAAGGCGCAGACATGGGGACGGGGGGGGGGGGGGGGGGGGGCATAAACTGCTCACAAACACATTGTCCCATAAAACAAATTGACCATTGACAATAGTAAAATTGTTGCAGCCTGAAATCCAGTCCCATAGCTGCTACTATTAACATCCTGATCATTTCACAATTAGCTGCACCCCCCACCCCCACCCATACTCTTAGTAATATAACTGTATTTACAATATGAAGGGGGGGGGGGGGACTATGGGGACCGGGACCCCACACTGGTTTTACAAGCTTCCCAATATGAAAACATATGTTTCCTTTGTACATATTCACATGCTCATGTAGGGCGGGTAACAGAGAGCAATAGGTTTTGGACAACTTCTGTTATGAGGATACTTTGGTTAACACTGTTGTGAGGATACTTTGGCTGACACTGTTATAAGGATACGTTTATTGGCACTGTTATATGGATACTTTGGTTGACACTGTTATAAGGATACTTTGATTGGCACTGTTATATGGATACTTTGATTGACACTGTTATATGGATACTTTGGTTTACACTGTTACATGGATATTTTGTCTGACACTGTTATAGGGATATTTTGTTGACACTCTCATAAGGATACTTTGGTTGATACTGTTATAGGAATATCTCAGTTGACACTGTTATAAGCATACTTTGGCTGATACTGTTATAAGGATACTTTGGTTGACACTGTTATAAGGATACTTTGGTTTACACTGTTACATGGATATTTTGTCTGACACTGTTATAGGGATATTTTGTTGACACTCTCATAAGGATATTTTGTCTGACACTGTTATAAGGATACTTTGGTTTACACTGTTATATGGATATTTTGTCTGACACTGTTATAAGGATATTTTTACTGACACTGTTATAAGAATGTTTTGTCTGACACTGTTATATGGATACTTTGGATGACACTGGTGTAGGAATACTTTGGCTGACACTGTTTTAAGGATATTTCGGTTGACACTGTTATAGGAATACTTTGGCTTTCACTGGTGTAGGGATACTGTGAATGGCACTGTTATAGGGATACTTTGGTTGACACTGTTGTGGTTATGCAATGACTGGCAGTCTTGTTCATTTTAAGCCCAGTGGGTTCCTCTTTTTTTCCTACGGGGCCCTTTATGTGCACCACATTGTAAGGAGACCCTCATCTAAGGTGCGTATGACATGTATCCACCCTGACCTGGGATCTTCATCAACCCATAGTAGATAGTATACAATCTATAAATATTGTATCCTTTATTTTTCAATGTTTCTTCTGCCTTTGGGGATCTTGAGCAGTGCCAGGAGGAGTTAATTTATTTCCTTATGGCATATAATTCTACAAGGAGTGATAGGACAGACTCCTGGTGCTGATGGGCCAGAGTTCTGAATTCCAGTGTATCGGTCAGTTTATAGAGGTGATCTATGGTGGACTACACATGACTCCATCACTCTGGTCTCCATAGTCCAAGCTCTGACCTCACATGACTTCTCTCTTCTCCCAACTAGTGTATTGGTCAGTAAATAGAGGTGATGTATGGTGGACTACACATAACTCCTTTACTCTGGTCTCCATAGTCGGATCTCTGACCTCACATGACTCCTTCCTCTCTTCTCCCATCTAGTGTATCGGTCAGTTTATAAAGGTGATCTATGGTGGACTACACATAACTCCATCAATCTGGTCTCCATAGTCAAAGCTCTCACCTCACATGACTCCTTTCTTCTCCCATCTAGTATATCGGTCAGTATGTAGAGGTGATCTATGGTGGACTACACATAACTCCATCACTCTGGTCTCCATAGTTCGAGCTCTGACCTCACATGACTCCTCTCCTCTCTTCTCCCATCTAGTGTATTGGTCAGTATATAGAGGTGATCTATGGTGGACTACACATAACTCCATCACTCTGGTCTCCATAGTCCAAACTCCAACCTCACATGACTCCTCTCTTCTCCCATCTAGTGTATTGGTCCGCTAATAGAGGTGATATATGGTGGACTACACATAACTCCTTCACTCTGGTCTCCATAGTCCAAGCTCTGACATCACATGACTCCTCTCTTCTCCCATCTAGTGTATGGGTCAGTTGATAGAGGTGATCTATGGTGGACTACACATAACTCCTTCACTTTGGTCTCCATAGTCCGAGCTCTGACCTCACATGACTCCTCTCTTCTCCCATCTAGTGTATCGGTCAGTATATAGAGGTGATGTATGGTGGACTACACATAACTCCATCACTCTGGTCTCCATAGTCTGAGCCCCGACCTCACATGACTCCTCTCCTCTCTTCTCCCATCTAGTGTATTGGTCAGTATATAGAGGTGATATATGGTGGACTACACATAACTCCATCACTCTGGTCTCCATAGTCCGAGCCCCGACCTCACATGACTCCTCTCTTCTCCCATCTAGTGTTTCGGTCAGTTTATAGAGGTGATCTATGGTGGCCTACACATAACTCCATCACTCTGGTCTCCATAGTCAAAGCTCTGACCTCACATGACTCCTCTCTTCTCCCATCTAGTGTATTGGTCAGCTAATAGAGGTGATATATGGTGGACTACACATAACTCCTTCACTCTGGTCTCCATAGTCCAAGCTCTGTCATCACAGGACTCCTCTCTTCTCCCATCTAGTGTATCGGTCAGTTGATAGAGGGGATCTATGGTGGACTACACATAACTCCATCACTCTGGTCTCCATAGTCCGAGCCCCGACCTCACATGACTCCTTCCTCTCTTCTCCCATCTAGTGTATCGGTCAGTTTATAGAGGTGATGTATGGTGGACTACACATAACTCCTTCACTCTGGTCTCCATAGTCCGAGCCCTGACCTCACATGACTCCTCTCTTCTCCCATCTAGTGTATTGGTCAGTATATAGAGGGGATCTATGGTGGACTACACATAACTCCATCACTCTGGTCTCCATAGTCCGAGCCCCGACCTCACATGACTCCTCTTCTCCCATCTAGTGTATTGGTCAGCTAATAGAGGTGATGTATGATGGACTACACATAACTCCATCACTCTGGTCTCCATAGTCCAAGCTCTGACCTCACATGACTCCTCTCTTCTCCCATCTAGTGTATAGGTCAGTTGATAGAGGTGATCTTAAGTGGCCTACACATAACTCCTTCAATCTGGTCTCCATAGTCTGAGCCCCGACCTCACATGACTCCTCTCCTCTCTTCTCCCATCTAGTGTATTGGTCAGTTAATAGAGGTGATATATGGTGGGCTACATATGACTCCATCACTCTGGTCTCCATAGTCCGAGCCCCGACCTCACATGACTCCTCTCTTCTCCCATCTAGTGTATCTGTCAGTTAATAGAGGTGATCTATGGTGGACTACACATAACTCCATCACTCTGGTCTCCATAGTCCAAGCTCTGACATCACATGGCTACTTCCTCTCTTCTCCCATCTTTCCCCATGTTTCGGTCCACTTTCCTCTACTTTGCTTCCAGCAAGCGTCCACCCCCGGACATCCCTGATGGACTCACTACCTCCATTTCTCCCTATCACTGTTTTTATAAGAAGGTGAATTTCAATATAATAACTGCGTACGGAGGAATCTCGGCTTCTTCACACAAACCATCCTGTCTCTTGTGAGGAGCTCAGAACCGGTGATTATACGGGGGGTGGACAGCAACGTGTTACCTGCAGAAATCCTCTAATGGAACAGCTGCTTTCAAAGCCACGTGGGCTGTCACACTTATGGGGGAGATGCAGGCGCTCCATCCCCCCATCTGGCGCTCTTAGAGCGTCCATAGATGAGAGCTGGAACGTGGCGCACACTCCGGGAGGATCCGCTGGCACTCGATGCTGTCATGTTCATCCTGACTATTGTAATTATCCTCACAAATCATGCAAGAGGGAGAGTGCGGCTGCCGAGCGGAGATGTCACACACACAAATGGGAAACGCAACGTCCAGCTCTGGGATTGGCGAGCGCGTGATCAGAGGCGCCATGTCAGCCGCTGATTGCTAATCTATGAGATTGATTGATATTCGCGCAGAAATCCCGGGTGGAATCTCCATTCATCCGCACAACATGAAGAGAAGATGCGTCTCCAATCTGTGCAGTGATAGACAGCCGGTGGTCTGGGCTCTCATCTCCGCTATACAGTACGGGGGCGACGCTGCGATTCATCCCCTTCAGATCACTGCATGTAACCCTTTCCTGGCCACAATCCTCCATCACTGAGAGATACACAAAGACATTTTAGGACGGAAAGTTCTGCAACTTTCAGATAGATTTGATGTTACAAATCTTCATCAAAATCAGGATCTCTACTGAGAGATGATAGAAACTTATACAAAGTCCTCCTCATATGAGATAACTAGTCTGATTCATATACTGCAGAAGAGTGAGTGAAGCCCTGGAGTATAATACAGGATATAACTCAGGATAAGTACAGGATAAGTAATGTTATGTATGTACACAGTGACCTCACCAGCAGAATAGTGAGTGCAGCTGTGGAGTATAATACAGGATATAACTCAGGATCAGTACAGGATAAGTAATGTAATGTATGTACACAGTGACCTCACCGGCAGAATAGTGAGTACAGCTCTGGAGTATAATACAGGATATAACTCAGGATCAGTACAGGATAAGTAATGTATGTACACAGTGACCCCACCAGCAGAATAGTGAGTACAGCTCTGGGGTATAATACAGAATATAACTCAGGATCAGTACAGGATAAGTAATGTATGTACACAGTGATCTCACCAGCAGAATAGTGAGTACAGCACTTGAGTATAATACAGGATATAACTCAGGATCAGTACAGGATAAGTAATGTAATGTATGTACACAGTGACCTCACCAGCAGAATAGTGAGTACAGCTCTGGAGTATAATACAGGATATAACTCAGGATCAGTAATATAATGTATGTACACAGTGACTCTTTCTATGACCTCTATTGGACACCCTGTTCAGACACTTTGTATAGATAATAATACTGTTATGTTCTATGATATTACGCCCTGGTTCATTTTATCCGGATAAATAACCCTGATTGGTCGGTGTATGTTCCCAGCTGGCGCGGCGCCCACGTACAATTACATATCATTTTTCCTGGTTGGTTGTGGCTGGTGGTTCCCGGAGATCAGAGAACATATGATCTGTGTTGTGACAGGTAAATGTGACAGCGCAGCGATGATTCCGCTCGCCGACCTCTTAGAATTAATTACATACAATAACCTCGTACTCGGGGGCGCGTCAGGCGCTAAAACCTTTGCTAAATGGGGAATATTATCCATGCACAGATCATTAGGCAGAGGAGTCCATTGATGCCGGGGAATAAAAATGACGGATCTCCGATGTCCCGCCATAAAACACGCCACATTTAACAGATTCCTAATCCCCGCTACCTGTGCGGCCTAATTTACATGAAAACAGATCTGGGAGCAGAGGGGGGCCGGTGAAGGGCCGCACTCATCGCTTCATATGGTAAAAATCATCTGATAGTTTAGATATCTGAGTGCGGGCCCAGTAGAGCAGACTTTACCCTGTGTGATGCCCTGTGGGTGCCCACCAGTGACCCCCAAGTAAGTACACTGCTACTGCTGCTGTAAACGCTATCACACAATTACTGAATGTGATCACAGCGACGCTGCCAGATATCCAGAGACTGGTCAGCTGTTAGTGCTCCCCCTGTGGAGGAGGCCGGGACATGAGGGAGGAGGACAAGAAAGGCCAGGAACCTGGAGAGGGGAACTCTTGTTTTTTAAAGTTTATCCTAACTACAAAATGGGGTCTATTATACAGATAGGTGGTCTATATACAGATGAGGGTCTATATATAAATGAGGGTCTTTATACAGATGAGGGTCTATATACAGATGATGGTCTTTATACAGATGGGGGTCTATATATAGACGAGGGTCTTTATACAGATGACGGTCTACATAAAGATGGGGGTCTATATAAAGATGGGGGTCTATATACAGATGATGGGTCTATATACAGATGGGGGTCTACATACAGATGAGGGTCTATATACAGATGAGGGTCTTTGTACAGATGGGGGTCTATATACAGATGAGGGTCTATATACAGATGAGGGTCTTTATACAGATGGGGGTCTATATACAGATGAGGGTCTAAGTACAGATGAGGGTCTTTATACAGATGAGGGTCTACATACAGATGGGGGTCTATATAAAGATGGGGGTCTATATACAGATGAGGGTCTATATACAGATGGGGGTCTATATACAGATGGGGGTCTATATACAGATTGGGGTCTATAGAAAGATGAGGGTCTATATACAGATGGGGGTCAATATAAAGATGGGGGTCTATATACAGATGAGGGTCTATATACAGATGGGGGTCTATATAGAGATTGTGATCTATATACAGATTGGTGGGTCTATATACGGATGGGGGTCTATAGACAAGTTGGGGTCTATATACAGATGGGAGTCTATATACAGATTGGTGGTCTATATACAGATGGGGGTCTATATACAGATGGGGGTCTATATACAAATAGGAGTCCTATATACAGATTAACCTATACAGATTGGGGTTCTAGATACAGATGAGAGGTCTATATACAGATGGGGGTCTATATACAGATGAGAAACCTATATTGTATACAGATGGGGGTCTATGTACAGATGAGAGTATTTATACAGATGGGTTACCTATATACAGATGGGGGTGTATATACAGATGGGGTCTATATACAGATGGGGGTCTATATACAGATGGGGGTCTATATACAGATAGGGGTATATTAACAGATGGGGGTCTATATACAGATGGGGGTCTATATACAGATGAGGGTCTATAAACAGATGCGAGTCCATATACAGATGGAGTCTATATACAGATGAGGCTTATATACAAATGAGGATCTACACACAAATGTGGGTCTAACTATACATGGTGCGTAATGGGGGACTAACTAAAAAATGGAGCACAATGGGGGGAGGATGCAACTAAAGATAGGGCCACAATGGAGGCCTAACTACAGATGGGATACAATGGGGGCCTAACTACAGATGAGATAAAGTGTGGGCCTAACTACAGATGGGATACAATGTGGGCCTAACTACAGATGGGATACAATGTGGGCCTAATTACAGATGGGATACAATGTGGGCCTAACTACAGATGGGATACAATGTGGGCCTAATGGATGACTAAGTAGATGTAGGGGCACAAGAGAGGCCTAACTTCTGATGGGATACAATGTGGGCCTAACTACAGATGGGATACAATGGGGGCCTAACTACTGATGGGATACAATGTGGGCCTAACTACAGATTGGATGCCATGTGGGCCTAACTACAGATTGGATGCAATGTGGGCCTAACTACAGATGGGATACAATGGGGGCCTAACTACAGATGGGATACAATGTGGGCCTAACTACTGATGGGATACAATGTGGGCCTAACTACTGATGGGATACAATGTGGGCCTAACTACACATGGGATACAATGTGAGCCTAACTACAGATGGGATACAATGTGGGCCTAACTACAGATGGGATAAAATGTGGGCCTAACTACAGATTGGATGCAATGTGGGCCTAACTACAGATGGGATACAATGTGGGCCTAACTACAGATGGGATACAATGTGGGCCTAAATACGGATTGGATGCAATGTGGGCCTAACTACAGATGGGATACAATGTGGGCCTAACTACAGATGGGATACAATGTGGGCCTAACTCCTGCTGGGATACAATGTGGGCCTAACTACAGATGGGATACAATGTGGGCCTAACTACAGATGGGATACAATGTGGGCCTAACTACTGATGGGATACAATGTGGGCCTAACTACAGATGGGACTCAATGCGGGCCTAACTACTGATGGGATACAATGTGGGCCTAACTACAGATGGGATACAATGTGGGCCTAACTACAGATGGGATACAATGTGGGCCTAACTACAGATGGGATACAATGTGGGCCTAACTACTGATGGGATACAATGTGGGCCTAACTACAGATGGGACACAATGTGGACCTAACTACTGATGGGACACAATGTGGGCCTAACTACAGATGGGATACAATGTGGGCCTAACTACAGATGGGATACAATGTGGGCCTAACTACAGATGGGATACAATGCGGGCCTAACTACAGATGGGACTCAATGCGGGCCTAACTACTGATGGGATACAATGTGGGCCTAACTACAGATGGGATACAATGTGGGCCTAACTACAGATGGGATACAATGTGGGCCTAACTACAGATGGGATACAATGTGGGCCTAACTACAGATGGGACACAATGTGGACCTAACTACTGATGGGACACAATGTGGGCCTAACTACAGATGGGACACAATGTGGGCCTAACTACAGATGAGATACAATGTGGGCCTAACTACAGATGGGACACAATGTGGGCCTAACTACTGATAAGACACAATGTGGGCCTAACTACAGATGGGATACAATGGGGGCCTAACTACTGATGAGATACAATGTGGGACTAACTACTGATGGGATACAATGTGGGCCTAACTACAGATGGGATACAATGTGGACCTAACTACAGATGGGATACAATGGGGACCTAACTACTGATGGGATACAATGTGGGCCTAACTACAGATGGGAGACAATGTGGGCCTAACTACTGATGGGATACAATTTGGGCCTAACTACAGATGGGATACAATGTGAGCAAAACTACAGATGGGATACAATGTGGGCCTAACTACAGATGGGATACAATGTGGGCCTAACTACAGATGGGACACAATGTGGGCCTAACTACTGATGGGACACAATGTGGGTCTAACTACAGATGGGATACAATGTGGGCCTAACTACAGATGGGATACAATGTGGGCCTAACTACAGATGGGATACAATGTGGGCCTAACTACTGATGGGACACAATGTGGGCCTAACTACATATGGGATACAATGTGGGCCTAACTACTGATGGGATACAATGTGGGCCTAACTACAGATGGGATACAATGGGGGCCTAACTACAGATGGCATACAATGTGGGCCTAACTACTGATGGGATACAATGTGGGCCTAACTACAGATGGGATACAATGTGGGCCTAACTACAGATGGGACACAATGTGGGCCTAACTACTGATGGGACACAATGTGGGCCTAACTACTGATGGGATACAATGTGGGCCTAACTACTGATGGCATACAATGTGGGCCTAACTACTGATGGGATACAATGTGGGCCTAACTACAGTTGGGATACAATGTGGGCCTAACTACAGATGGGATACAATGGGGGCCTAACTACAGATGGGACACAATGTGGACCTAACTACTGATGGGATACAATGTGGGCCTAACTACTGATGGGATACAATGTGGGCCTAACTACTGATGGGATACAATGTGGGCCTAACTACTGATGGGATACAATGTGGGCCTAACTGCAGATGGGATACAATGTGGGCCTAACTACAGATGGGATACAATGTGGGCCTAACTACTGATGGGATACAATGTGGGCCTAACTACAGATGGGATACAATGTGGGCCTAACTACTGATGGGATACAATGTGGGCTTAACTACTGATGGGATACAATGTGGGCCTAACTACTGATGGGATACAATGTGGGCCTAACTACTGATGGGATACAATGTGGGCCTAACTACAGATGGGATACAATGTGGGCCTAACTACTGATGGGATACAATGTGGGCCTAACTACAGATGGGATACAATGGGGGCCTAACTACAGATGGGAGACAATGTGGGCCTAACTACTGATGGGATACAACGTGGGCCTAACTACAGATGGGATACAATGTGGGCCTAACTACTGATGGGATACAATGTGGGCCTAACTACAGATGGGATACAATGTGGGCCTAACTACAGATGGGATACAATGTGGGCCTAACTACAGATGGGATACAATGTGGGCCTAACTACAGATGGGATACAATGTGGGCCTAACTACTGATGGGATACAATGTGGGCCTAACTACTGATGGGATACAATGTGGGCCTAACTACTGATGGGATACAATGTGGGCCTAACTACTGATGGGATACAATGTGGGCCTAACTACTGATGGGATACAATGTGGGCCTAACTACTGATGGGATACAATGTGGGCCTATCTACTGATGGGATACAATATGGGCCTAACTACTGATGGGATACAATGTGGGCCTAACTACTGATGGGATACAATGTGGGCCTAACTACTGATGGGATACAATGTGGGCCTAACTACTGATGGGATACAATGTGGGCCTAACTACTGATGGGATACAATGTGGGCCTAACTACAGATGGGATACAATGTGGGCCTAACTACAGATGGGATACAATGTGGGCCTAACTACTGATGGGATACAATGTGGGCCTAACTACTGATGGGATACAATGTGGGCCTAACTACTGATGGGATACAATGTGGGCCTAACTACAGATGGGATACAATGTGGGCCTAACTACTGATGGGATACAATGTGGGCCTAACTACTGATGGGATACAATGTGGGCCTAACTACTGATGGGATACAATGTGGGCCTAACTACTGATGGGATACAATGTGGGCCTATCTACTGATGGGATACAATATGGGCCTAACTACTGATGGGATACAATGTGGGCCTAACTACTGATGGGATACAATGTGGGCCTAACTACTGATGGGATACAATGTGGGCCTAACTACTGATGGGATACAATGTGGGCCTAACTACTGATGGGATACAATGTGGGCCTAACTACAGATGGGATACAATGTGGGCCTAACTACAGATGGGATACAATGTGGGCCTAACTACTGATGGGATACAATGTGGGCCTAACTACTGATGGGATACAATGTGGGCCTAACTACAAATGGGATACAATGGGGGCCTAACTACTGATGGGATACAATGTGGGCCTAACTACTGATGGGATACAATGTGGGCCTAACTACAAATGGGATACAATGGGGGCCTAACTACAGATGGGATACAATGTGGGCCTAACTACTGATGGGATACAATATATACAGGTGTTCATAGTCTATAGACAGTGGGGGAGATTTTAGGGGTTTCCCGTAGCAACCAATCAGATCGCTTCTTTCATTTCTGAAAAATAAAAGAAGCCATCTGATTGGTTGCTATGGGCAACTGGTCACCTTTTCCCCTGCACATGTTTTGATAAATCTCCCCTCCCCTAAAAAGACGGAACTACAGCGCCCCCATAACAATTGTGCAATATACCACAAAACACTTTCACATGGTTGTGTGTCGGCGCCATGTGGGGCAGAGGGGCATTTACACCGCATCGGGCACAGGACCCAGGTGTGACTGCTACCTCTGCTCTCCCCATGTGCAGAACATGTATAAATAATACCGCTATATAACTTCTTACATTGTACTGGGTAATGTGGGCCGCTCGCCGCACTCATATCACTTCAAGGGAACAATGGCCACACTATAAACCACAGCAGCCAATGTGGCGCATACTTGTTGGTCAGGGGTCCGCAGCAGGAGGGGGGCCGCGTTCCGTGTTGCGCCCGCTCTTTATCTGTCTATAAGACGCAGCCGCCGCCCTGAGCTCCTTGTCTCTCCCTGAACTTCTTCTGACAAGGATCCGTTTTCGCCTGCGTCAGCAGGTTTCTCTTGTTTTTCTCGTGTTTTTGTTTTCTTTAATTTCGCCTTTTTCTTCTTCTCGGGTTTTTGACGCTCATTAAAAATGTTTTGTGCTTTTCATTATTTTGTTGTTTTATGATTTTTTTTCCTCGTTTTTCACAACCTCCGGTCAGACAGTCGCTGCCTGGCGTTTCATGAAGGTTTCTTGGTGCGTGGCAGCGGCTCGGATGCTCTGAAAGTCAATCAATTATGCATCAAATGGCTGCGCGATCTTCCCTTTGTTTTCTCTTTTGCACCTTAAAAGGCTTTGCCTGGTGGCTACGGCTTTGTGCGCCATCGAATAACAATGCTTAATTGGCAACCGGGAACACAAGATGCAACCGCGTGTAACGCCACAAACAAGTGCGAGCGGAGGAGGTGCCACTGACTTATGCCTCCTGACATACCAGCTGGAGCGAGCGCCCATCACTATCTGCATCACCTGTCATTGTGGGACTACAAGTCCCAGAGTGTGCAACCAAGGCTAGCCTCGAACTTTATAGATAGATAGATAGATATGATAAAGATAGATATGAGATAGATATGATATAAATAGATATGAGATAGATAGATAGATATGATAAAGATAGATAGATAGATATGAGATAGATAGATAGATAGATAGATATGAGATAGATAGATAGATAGATAGATATGAGATAGATATGAGATAGATAGATATGAGATAGATAGATAGATAGATATGAGATAGATATGAGATAGATAGATATGAGATAGATAGATAGATAGATATGAGATAGATAGATAGATATGAGATAGATAGATAGATAGATAGATAGATATGAGATAGATAGATAGATAGATATGAGATAGATATGAGATAGATAGATATGAGATAGATAGATAGACAGATAGATATGAGATAGATAGATAGATATGAGATAGATAGATAGATAGATAGATATGAGATAGATAGATATGAGATAGATAGATAGATATGAGATAGATAGATATGAGATAGATAGATAGATATGAGATAGATATGAGATAGATATGAGATAGATAGATAGATGTTACGCCGAGCGCTCCGGGTCCCTGCTCCTCCCCGGAGCGCTCGCGGCGTTTCTCTCTCTGCAGCGCCCCGGTCAGACCCGCTGACCGGGAGCGCTGCACTGACATTGCCGGCGGGGATGCGATTCGCATAGCGGGACGCGCCCGCTCGCGAATCGCATCCCAAGTCACTCACCTGTCCCGGTCCCCGGCTGTCACGTCCTGGCGCGCGCAGCTCCGCTCTCTAAGATTTAAAGGGCCAGTGCACCAATGATTGGTGCCTGGCCCAATCAGTCCAATAAGCTTGCACCTGCCCCCTGTCCATATTACCTCACTTCCCCTGCACTTCCTTGCCGGATCTTGTTGCCTTTGTGCCTGGAGAAAGCGTCTATTGTGTTTGCCATTACAGAGAGCCCCTGTATAGGACTACGATTAAGGGTGCTAACGCACCTGAAACGCGTCACCTTGACCCCTGTTATGGCATTTTAAGCATTAAAGAATCTGTTTTGCACGAATCCTGGCGCTGGACATCCAGTTTCTTGTTTTGCTAAAGTGGTGCTGCCTCACACAGTCCGTGCGCCTGGGGCCCTGGAGGGTGAGCTGAGAATTCCATTACTTCTCCTGTATAGGACAGTATGGGAAAGGAAGGGGCACATGACAGGGGGGGGTATGAGGAGCAAGTAGGGGTTAACTATAGGTCAGTAGGGAGAGCGGGAAGATGGGGGGGAGGAGATTGCAGGACTATAAGAGGGGACAGGAACCGGAAAGAGGGTCAGTCACTGGTCAGCAGGGAAAGTTGTCGGACTCACCAGCGATGGCTTCGCAGCTTGAGGAGATCATGCGACGGGTGCAGGCCGAGGTGCTGCAGCGGGGTCCCGAGTGGTTGGAGCGGCAGCTGTGGGGTCCCCCTCAGTGGCTGCGGCTCTGCCTGCTCCGGTGGCCACGCGAGCGAGCGCCCGGCGTTCCCGAGCACCTGAGCGACTCAGCCCGGAGCTGGGCCCACGTGCGCGACGTCGCCGGGAGTCCCCGGCAGGGGCCCCTCCAGCTTCCCCTGCCCGTTTAGTGGCCTCCGCGGCCGGTGGGGGTGCTGGGAGGACTTCCCGGTGGGGCCGCGGTACCGTGCGACGGAGAGAGAGCCCGCCTGCTTCCTTCCGCCGGCAGTTTCGGCGCAGATCTCCAGTGAGGGGGGGCGGGGCCTTCCTCAGCGGCGCAGAGTAGGGGCCTCGAGGCCGGTGAGGTGTCCAGCGCGGCTGCCTGCAGGAGTGCTGCCAGTGTGCCTGCGTCTCTTGGAAGCGCTGCAGCCCGGGGAGAGGCCTCGTCAGCGGGTGCTCCGGCAAGGATGGTGGCCGAAAGTGCGCCCACCTCTGGAGAGGAAGGGGTCTGCTGCAGCCTGGAGGGGAGGATCGGACGCTCCGGTGTCGTGACCGCCGAGGCCCCGGTCAGGGATGGAGGTCTGCGGCTGGCGGGTTGTTCGCATGCTGATCTGGTACGTGGGGGTCTGGTGACAAGTCCAGCCCACTGCTCATCCGAGGAAGAAGGGGAGATCTTGGAGCCGCAGGAGTCGCCTGCTGGAGGTGCTGCACGGGTGGAGCTGAGAGTCAACGCCAGGGGGGGGCTGGCCCCTTCCCCTGTGGCCATTGACGGAGACCGACGTGGAGCCGCGACCGTGGCCAATCGGGCTGCGGGTGTCTTGCTGTCTGGGGAGGAGTCGGGTTCGAGGAGGGATCGTCCGGGATCGTCTGGAGCCACAGCCGCTGGGCGGTCCGCCCCAGAGAGGTTGGGTGAGTGCACCACCAGCTTCGGGGGTGATGGGGCGGGGGTGGGCGAGGGACTGTATGATTTGTTGCGGGAGGTGAGGTCTTTGTTGCAAGGGCGCGGGGGGTCTGTAGCGGGGTCTCCGGCAGCGGTGTGGGGTGTGTCTGGCTCGGGAGGGGGGTTTGGTGCCGGTGTTAGTGGGGTGGCGGCGGTTGAACAGGTGGGGGCTGCGGTGGCGCCTGGTATAGTGTCGGGGTCGGTTGGGGTGGCCCCAAGTGTAGGGTCGGCGTCTGTGGGGGAGGCGCCTGGGGCGGTAGTTTGCGCCCCTGTGGTTGGGTCGGGGATGCCGACGCCGGTGGTGGTGCCTGCTAAAGCTGTGGATAGCGTGCGCTTAGCGGACTCGGCTAAGTGTGAGGTATATGTCTGTTTTGAGGGTCCATTAGGGGCGCATTTGAAGGCGGAGATGCGGGAGCGTATTTGGAAGGGGGAGTATGTGGAAATTTTTTCCCTGCTCCCTTTGGAGAAGTTTAACTTAGATAGGGTGAAGCCTGATGAGTCTAAGAAGGAGGAGGAAGAGAGGCGGCGGTATCGGCTGATACCTCGCACATTCGCTAATTGGCTTCAGGCGTTTGCCATCTTGGCGAGCGTGGTGGGGGAGAAGGCACCTGAGCATTGCTCGGCGTTGTTTTGCTACCTTGATTCAATAGGTGAAGCGTATAGGGTCTACGGCGGTAACGCTTGGCTCCGGTATGACGAGCAATTCCGTCAGAGGAAGGCTGTGCGTCCGGCTTAACGCTGGGACCATAAGGATATCAGCTTTTGGATGCGCCTCATGTCGGGCCCGAAGAATGAGACTGGGCAGCAGTCCTTTCGGGAAGGGGCCGGCGGCTCGGGCTCAGGGGATGGGCGGTCAGCTGGGGGGGGTAATGGATGTTGTTGGCAATACAATGAGGGGCAGTGTCACTTTGGGACGGACTGCCGCTTCAAGCACGAATGCTCGGGTTGTGGCGGCGCGCACGGTTTGTCGCAGTGCTTCAAGTGGGGCAAGGGTAGAGGAGGTGGAGAGGTTGACTCGAAGAGGGGCGACGCCGATGAGGGTGGCAGAGATGCTGCCGTTCCTCGCCCGGTACCCAGATAGGCGCGTAGCTGCGTTGCTGAAGGAGGGGTTTGAGTGTGGCTTTCGGATTCCTTGTGAGTCTGGGGGCCGAACTGAAGGGGTGCGTAATTTGTCCACGGCTTTGGCTCATCCGGATGTGGTGGCGGAGAAGCTTGGTAAAGAGGTGGCGCTGGACCGTATGGCGGGTCCGTTTGAGTCTTTGCCGTTGCCAACTTTGTGCTTGTCTCCTCTGGGACTGGTGCCCAAGAAGGAGAAGAACAAGTTCCGTCTCATTCACCACCTCTCTCATCCGGAGGGGTCGTCGGTGAATGACGGCATCGACCCTGCCCGTTGTGCGGTGTCTTACACCTCTTTTGATGAGGCCTTGACGTGGGTGCGGTGGTTTGGGCAAGGGGCTCTGTTGGCCAAAACTGATATTGAAGCTGCATTCCGGTTGCTCCCCGTGCACCCGGACAGCTTCCACTTGTTGGGTTGTTGTTGGGAGGGACGTTTTTTTGTTGATATGTGCCTCCCGATGGGGTGCTCTATTTCTTGTGCGTATTTTGAGTATTTTAGCACGTTTCTAGAGTGGGTGGTGCGGTCGGAGGCGCAGGTGGGTTCAGTTCTTCACTATTTGGACGACTTTTTGTTTCTGGGGCTGGGGGGGTCGGCTTTGTGTGGGGTTTTGCTACAGACTATGGAACTTGTGTCCCGGATGTTTTCGGGTCCCGTTAGCCCCTGACAAGACTGAGGGCCCGGCTACTGAGATTAAGTTTTTGGGGATAGTGATAGATACTGTGGCGATGGAGTGCAGGCTGCCGGGGGATAAATTGAGGGAGTTGCAGGAGGCTGTGTCGGGAGCGGTCAGGGTACGGAAGTTGCAGTTGCGAGATTTGCAGTCGTTGTTGGGACGTTTGAACTTTGCCTGCAGGATCATGCCCATGAGGCGTGTGTTTTGTAGGAGGTTGGCGGCTGCCACGGCGGGGTTGAGGCGGCCGCAACATTATGTTCGGTTGTCGGCAGATGTGCGGGTGGATTTATTGATTTGGCAGGAATTTCTAGGGTCTTACAATGGGAGGTCGTTGGTTATGGAGGAGTTGGTGTCCAGTGAAGCACTGGAGTTGTTTACAGATGCTTCTGGTAGTTGTGGGTTTGGGGCTTTTTTCCAGGGGCAGTGGTGTGTCGGGACGTGGCCTCGGGAGTGAAGGGAGGCTGGTCTGGTGCGCAACCTAGCGCTGCTTGAGTTGTTCCCGATCCTTGTGGCTGTGGAGATTTGGGGTGCTCGGCTTAGGAACCGTAAGATCTGTTTTTGGTGTGATAATTTGGAGGTGGTTCAGGTGGTGAACGCGCAAACTGCGTCTTCTCCGGCTTGAGTTGAATTTGCGTGTGAAGAATACTATAGCTGATTCTCTTTCTCGCTTTCAGTGGCAGCGGTTCCGGGAGTTGGCTCCGGCGGCGGAAGAGCATGGTTGTCCATGCCCGGATTGGCTATGGAAGCTGGTCTGAGGGATGCCTTTGCTTTGGTCCGGCGGTCAGTGAGTGAGTCCACCTGCTCAGGGTATGGTAGGTGGTGGCGTGAGTGGGAGGCGTTGCTGTCTGATGTTGGTGGGGTGGATGGTTCTGGTGGATGGGAGGCGTTAGTGCTGTTTTATGTGGGGTGGTGTTTTGGTGAGCGGGTGTCTCCTTCTGGTTTGAGTCAGCGTCTGACGGCGTTGGCATTTTGGTTTAAAGTTCGGGGGTTGGCAGACGGGACAAAGTCATTTTTGGTTCGGCAGGCAGCGAAGGGTTTCCGGAAGGGGGCTGTGGCGCGGGACACGCGCAGGCCGGTCTCTTTTGCATTGTTGAAACGGTTGGGGTCGTTGTTGGATGAGGTGTGTGTGTCTGCTTACGAAGTGGTGCTGTTTCGTTTGGCATTTTCGTTGGCATTTTTGGTGCTTTTAGGGTTTCAGAATTGGTGCCGCCTAGTCGGAAGGTGTCGGGGGGTTTGCAGTGGACGGAGGTGAGTGTAGTGGATTCGGTCTTGGAATGTTTTGTGCGCAGGTCAAAGACGGACCAGTTGGGAAGAGGGTTTTTGGTCCGTTTGGCGGAGCATGGGGACTCGGCTATGTGTCCGGTGAGGTGTTTCGGGGCTTTTGCGGCTTTGCGGCCGGGGGTTGGTGGTCCATTTCTGCTGCATGTGACTGGTGAGTTCTTGTCTCGGTATCACTTCATTCAGGTTTTTCGTCGTTGTGTGGTTTTGGCCGGTCGGGAGGCGGGGGAATTTAGCTCGCATTCGTTTCGGATAGGGGCAGCCACTGAGGCTGCCCGGTGGGGGCTGGGGGCTGAGGTGATCAAGCGTATCGCCGGTGGGAGTCTGGGCGGTTCCAGGTGTATGTACGGCCTTATTTACTGTAGGTGTTGTGGGGGTGATTGTTTTGTTTGTGGTCTGTTTATTTGTTCCTTTTGTGTCTTACAGATGCTGGTCCTTGCTTAATTTGGATTGTGGGTCACTCTTACGTACGGAGGGGTGGCGTCAGGGCTGCGGTGAGGCCGGACGGTCGGCAGCTGGGTTTCCCTAGGGCTGTTGCTCAGGTGGGCTTTTGTGGTCGGAGCTCCTCCCGTTCGTGCACTCTTTTGTGGAGATGGATCGTCCCCCGGACGTGCTTGTTGTGCACGTGGGGGGGAACGACTTGGCTGTGCGTACTTCTCGGTCTCTAATTAGGGATGTGAAGATGGACTTGTTGCGGCTGTGGTCGCTTTTCCCTGGACTGGTTGTAGTTTGGTCCGACATCGTGGCCAGGCTGAGGTGGCGACAGGCGAGATCAGTGCGCTGTGTCAATAGGGCTAGGGCTCGTGTTAACAAAGCGGTGGGTAAATTTGTTGCAGCTAACGGTGGATTGGTGGTCAGGCATATCGACCTGGAAGTTCCTTCGGTTGACTTGATGGATGGTGATGGGATTCACCTTAATGGGATAGGTTCTGACATGTGGGCTTTAGACATTAGAGTGGTGGTGGAGCGAGCCGTGGCTTTGTGGAGGGACGGCCGGGTGTAAGGTTTCACACCCGGCCGCCGTGGCTGGAATGGAAAGGGGGGACTTGGAGGCATGGCTGGGAAAACGGTGGCAGTGGCCCGGTTATACCGGCCCTGGTGGAGCTGGGATGGAACTCAGCTAGTCGTGGCAGTAGATATCCTCCGAAGGTGGGGCCCTTGGGTCAGGGGGTGAGGCGACTAAGGGCTAAGTAGGAGGGGAATAGGAGTTGGTTGCCTTCAGGTCTCCCCTTCTGCTGGGGGTTGGTTTATCTCAGGAGTTAAAATGTTTGTTGCACTTTACATGATTATTAGGGGTTATGTTATTACCCCTGTGTTTTGTATGATATTTATATTTATATATGAAAAGTTATATATTTTGTTGGTTAAAAGGTTAATAAAATGGTCCGCTGTGGCCTTTACTACCACAATATTGGAGTTGTGTCTTGTTTAAGGGGGAAGGTGGGGTAGTAGGCCTTCGGATCTATACGATCCCCTAGTCATGTGTTCCTGACCTCTTGCTATCACCATTGACTACGAACCTTGCCGCCTGCCCTGACCTTCTGCTACGTCTGACCTTGCCTCTGTCTAGTCCTTCTGTCCCACGCCTTCTCAGCAGTCAGCGAGGTTGAGCCGTTGCCGGTGGATACGACCTGGTTGCTACCGCCGCACCAAGACCATCCCGCTTTGCGGCGGGCTCTGGTGAAAACCAGTAGCAACCTAGAACCGGTCCACCGGTACTGTCCACGCCAATCCCTCGCTGACACAGAGGATCCACATCCAGCTAGCCGAATCATAACAATAGATAGATAGATATGAGATAGATATGAGATAGATAGATATGAGATAGATAGATAGATATGAGACAGATAGATATGAGATAGAGAGATAGATAGATAGATATGAGATAGATAGACAGATAGATAGATAGATAGATAGATATGAGATAGATATGAGATAGATAGAAAGATAGATATGAGATAGATAGATATGAGATAGATATGATATAGATAGGAGATAGATATTAGATAGATAGGAGATAGATATGAGAGATAGATATGAGATAGATAGATATGAGATAGATAGATAGATAGGAGATAGATAGATATGAGATAGATAGGTAGATATGAGAGATAGATATGAGATAGATAGATATGAGATAGATAAATAGATATGAGCAGGGGCGTAGCCAGAAACCACGGGGCCCCGGTGCAAAAAATTGCCCTGGGCCCCCCTACCACCTGACGACCCTCTTCCCCAATCCCGGACGACCCCTTACTCTGCTGCACAAAGATATCAGTGACTGCAGCACTGATGGGACACATATAGTTGTGTATTCTCCTGACTGTGTCCCATCAGTGCTGTAGTCACTGATATCTTTGGCCCTGCCTGTTAGTCACTTATATAGTTGTGTATTCTCCTGACTAAGTGACTAACAGGCAGGGCCAGGCAGACAAAACAGGCATTGAAGAATAATACGCCCATTTTTCTGGTGGGGGTCCAACTTCTGGGACCCCCACCAATCACCAATCAGCTGTTGTAAAGCTATAACTCCCATCATGTCTAGAGAGCCTCAGGCATTATAGGAGTTGTAGTTTTTCGACAGCTGGGGAGCCACAGATTAGGGTACAGCGTCACCTATCATCCCTGCAGAACTAACAAGTGACTACAGCTCTGATGGGACAGTCAAGATAAAACACAATGATATCACTGACCTGAGTGACGTCTTCTCTGTTGTCTTTTCTTTCCTTCTCCATCTGGTCCAGACGTCAGGACGTCTTCCAGCTCTGCAGAGTCTGACGCCCGGACATCATAGGTTCTCACTTTGTCAGTAGATCCTCATCCTCTGTATGAAGATATGAACCATTATTATTCTGCTAAATACTGAACCCCCTGAATATAATACTGCCACACAGTGTATCCCCTGAATATAATACTGCCACACACTGTATCCCCTGAATATAATACTGCCACCCACTGAACCCCCTGAATATAATACTGCCACACACTGTATCCCCTGAATATAATACTGCCACCCACTGTACCCCCTGAATATAAAACTGCCACACACTGTACCCCTGAATATAATACTGCCACACACTGTACCCCTGAATATAATACTGCCACCCACTGCACCCCCTGAATATAATACTGCCACACACTGTATCCCCTGAATATAATACTGCCACCCACTGTACCCCCTGAATATAATACTGCCACACACTGTACCCCTGAATATAATACTGCCACCCACTGTACCCCCTGAATATAATACTGCCACACACTTTATCCCCTGAATATAATACTGCCACACACTGTACCCCCTGAATATAATACTGCCACACACTGTATCCCCTGAATATAATACTGCCACACACTGTATCCCCTGAATATAATACTGCCACCCACTGTACCCCCTGAATATAATCCTGCCACACATTGTGTCCTCTGAATATAATACTGCCACACACTGTATCCCCTGAATATAATACTGCCACACACTGTATCCCCTGAATATAATACTGCCACCCACTGTACCCCCTGAATATAATACTGCCACACACTGTATCCCCTGAATATAACACTGCCACACACTGTATCCCCTGAATATAATACTGCCACACACTGTATCCCCTGAATATAATACTGCCACACACTGTACCCCTGAATATAATACTGCCACCCTCTGTACCCCCTGAATATAATACTGCCACACACTTTATCCCCTGAATATAATACTGCCACACACTGTACCCCCTGAATATAATACTGCCACACACTGTATCCCCTGAATATAATCCTACCACACACTGTACCCCTGAATATAATACTGCCACACACTGTACCCCTGAATATAATCCTACCACACACTGTACCCCTGAATATAATACTGCCACACACTGTGCCCCTGAATATAAACCCTTAAAAATAACCATGCTATACACTGTACCCTCCCACACATCATACATACATACATATATCTTGCTTACATATATCATTCATACACACATCATACATACAGTACATAAACGCATCATTCATACACATGCCACCTCCGAACATCATACATACATCCTTCTAGCTTACACACATCTCCACACATCATACATATACATCTTGCTTACACACATCTATCATTTATACACACACATCATACATACAGTACACATACATCATTCATGCACACACTGCCTCCAGACCCCAAATCCCCCCCTCCTTTGTACCACAAATCTCATATCATCCCTCCCCCCTCTCCTCTGGACCCCATATCTCATATCATCCCTCCCCCCCCTCTGGACCCCATATCTCACATCATCCCTCCCCCCCCCCCCTCTGGACCCCATATCTCATATCATCCCCCCCTCCTCTAGATCCCATATCTCATATCTCATATGGGCTTGGAAACTTTAGTTTGTAACTGGATTGAACACTGGCTCATAGATCGTACCCAGAGAGTGGTGGTCAATGATTCGTACTCTGATTGGTCCCCGGTTATTAGTGGTGTACCCCAAGGTTCAGTACTGGGCCCGCTGCTGTTTAATTTATTTATCAATGATATAGAGGATGGTATTAACAGCTCTGTTTCTATCTTTGCAGATGACACCAAGCTTTGTAGCACAGTACAGTCTATAGAGGATGTGCATAAGTTACAAGATGACTTGGATAGACTAAGTGTCTGGGCCTCCACTTGGCAAATGAGGTTCAATGTGGATAAATGTAAAGTTATGCATCTGGGTACTAATAACCTGCAGCATCGTATGTCTTAGGGGGGATTAAACTGGCAGAGTCACTGGTAGAGAAGGATCTGGGTGACTTGTAGATCACAGACTACAGAATAGCACAATGTCAGGCTGCTGCTTCCAAAGCCGGCAGGATATTGTCATGTATAAAAAGAGGCATGGACTCGAGGGGCAGGGACATAATACTCCCCCTTTATAAAGCATTGGTACGGCCTCACCTGGAATATGCTGTTCAGTTTTGGGCACCTGTTCATAAAAGGGACACTGCGGAGTTGGAAAGGGTGCAGAGACGCGCGACTAAACTAATATGGGGCCTGGAACATCTTAGCTATGAGGAGCGATTAAAGGAGTTACAATTGTTTAGTCTTGAGAAGAGACGTTTAAGGGGGGATATGATAAACGTATATAAGTATATAAATGGCCCATACAAAAAATATGGAGAAAAACTGTTCCAGGTTAAACCCCCCCAAAGGACGAGGGGGCACTCCCTGCGTCTGGAGAAGAAAAGGTTTAGTCTAAAGGGGCGACACGAATTCTTTACCGTGAGGACTGTGAATTTATGGAACGGTCTACCTCAGGAACTGGTCACAGCAGGAACAATTAACAGCTTTAAAGCAGGGTTAGATACATTCCTGGGACAAAATAACATTAATGCTTATGCAGAATTATAAAACTACATCCCTTTCCCTTATCCCCTTACATCCTTCCCTTCAATCCCCTGGTTGGACTTGATGGACGTATGTCTTTTTTCAACCATACTAACTATGTAACTATGTAACCCCCCCTCCTCTGGACCCCATATCTCATATCATCCCTCCCCCCCTCCTCTGGACCCCATATCTCATATCATCCCCCCTCCCTCCTCTGGACCCCACATCTCATATCACCCCCCCCCCTCTGGACCCCATATCTCATATCACCCCCCCTCCTCTGGACCCCATATCTCATATCACCCTCCCCTCCCTCCTCTGGACCCCATATCTCACATCACCCCCCCCCCCTCTGGACCCCATATCTCATATCACCCCCCCTCCTCTGGACCCCATATCTCATATCACCCCCCCTCCCTCCTCTGGACCCCATATCTCACATCACCCCCCCCCCTCTGGACCCCATATCTCATATCACCCCCTCCTCCTCTGGACCCCATATCTCATATCACCCCCCCCCCTCTGGACCCCATATCTCATATCATCCCCCCCTCCTCTGGACCCCATATCTCATATCACCCCCCCCTCCCTCCTCTGGACCCCATATCTCATATCACCCCCCTCCCTCCTCTGCACCCCATATCTCATATCACCCCCCCCTCCCTCCTCTGGACCCCATATCTCATATCACCCCCCCCTCCTCTGGACCCCATATCTCATATCACCCCACCCCCCTCCTCTGGACCCCATATCTCATATCACCCCACCCCCCTCTGGACCCCATATATCATATCATCCCTCCCCCCCTCCTCTGGACCCCATATCTCATATCACTCCCCCCTCTGGACCCCATATCTCATATCACCCCCCCCCCTCCTCTGGACCCCATATCTCATATCACCCCCCCCCTCCCTCCTCTGGACCTCATATCTCATATCATCCCCCCCTCCTCTGGACCCCATATCTCATATCATCCCTCCCCCCCCCGCCTCTGGACCCCATATCTCATATCATCCCCCCTCCCTCCTCTGGACCCCATATCTAATATCACCCCCCCCTCCTCTGGACCCCATATCTAATATCACCCCCCCTCCTCTGGACCCCATATCTCATATCATCCCTCCCCCCCTCTGGACCCCATATCTCATATCACCCCCCCTCCTCTGGACCCCATATCTCATATCATCCCTCCCCCCCTCCTCTGGACCCCATATCTCATATCATCCCCCCCCCCTCCTCTGGACCCCATATCTCATATCACCCCCCCCTCCTCTGGACCCCATATCTCATATCATCCCCCCCCTCCTCTGAACCCCGTATCTCATATCATCCCTCCCCCCTCTGGACCCCATGTCTCATATCACCCCCCCTCCTCTGGACCCCATATCTCATATCATCCCTCCCCCCCCTCCTCTGGACCCCATATCTCATATCATCCCTCCCCCCCTCCTCTGGACCCCATATCTCATATCATCCCTCCCCCTCCTCTGGACCCCATATCTCATATCATCCCCCCCTTCTCCCTCCTCTGGACCCCATATCTCATATCATCCCTCCCCCCCCTCCTCTGGACCCCATATCTCATATCATCCCTCCCCCCCTCCTCTGGACCCCATATCTCATATCATCCCTCCCCCTCCTCTGGACCCCATATCTCATATCATCCCCCCCCTCCTCTGGACCTGATATCTCATATCATCCCTCCCCCTCCTCTGGACCCGATATCTCATATCATCCCTCCCCCTCCTCTGGACCCCATATCTCATATCACCCCCCTCCTCTGGACCCCATATCACCCCCCCTCCTCTGGACCCCATATCTCATATCACCCCCCCCCTCCTCTGGACCCCATATCTCATATCACCCCCCCCCCTCCTCTGGACCCCATATTTCATATCACCCCCCCCCCCCTCCTCTGGACCCCATATCTCATATCACCCCCCCCCCCTCCTCTGGATCCCATATCTCATATCACCCCTCCCCCTCCTCTGGACCCCATATCTCATATCACCCCCCTCCTCTGGACCCCATATCACCCCCCCTCCTCTGGACCCCATATCTCATATCACCCCCCCCCTCCTCTGGACCCCATATCTCATATCACCCCCCCCCCCTCCTCTGGACCCCATATCTCATATCATCCCCCCCCTCCTCTGAACCCCGTATCTCATATCACCCCCCCCCCCTCCTCTGGATCCCATATCTCATATCACCCCCCCCTCCTCTGGACCCCATATCTCATATCATCCCTCCCCATCCTCTGGACCCCATATCTCATATCACCCCCCCCCCCCTCCTCTGGATCCCATATCTCATATCACCCCCCCCTCCTCTGGACCCCATATCTCATATCATCCCTCCCCATCCTCTGGACCCCATATCTCACATCATCCCTCCCCCCCTTTGGACCCCATATCTCATATCACCCCCCCCCCCTCCTCTGGACCCCATATCTCATATCACCCCCCCCCCCCTCCTCCTCTGGACCCCATATCTCATATCATCCCTCCCCATCCTCTGGACCCCATATCTCACATCATCCCTCCCCCCCCTCTGGACCCCATATCTCATATCACCCCCCCCCTCCTCTGGACCCCATATCTCATATCACCCCCCCCCTCCTCTGCACCCCATATCTCATATCACCCCCCCCCTCCTCTGCACCCCATATCTCATATCACCCCCCCCCCTCCTCTGGACCCCATATCTCATATCACCCCCCCCCCTCCTCTGGACCACATATCTCATATCACCCCCCCCCCCTCCTCTGGACCCCATATCTCATATCACCCCCCCCCTCCTCTGGACCCCATATCTCATATCACCCCCCCCCCTCCTCTGGACCCCATATCTCATATCACCCCCCCCCTCCTCTGGACCCCATATCTCATATCACCCCCCCCCCTCCCTCCCCTCCAGTAGACCATTGTTTCCCAACCAGGGTACCTCCAGCTGTTGCAAAACTACAACTCCCAGCATGCCCGGACAGCCAACATGCTGGGAGTTGTAGTTTTGCAACAGCTGGAGGCACCCTGGTTGGGAAACCCTGCAGTAGACAGTCCCCTTCCCTTACCAGGTGGCTGCATCCAGCAGGGCACCACATTTCATGACGATGCTGCTGCTGTAGGAGTCGGAGGCAACACCAGATGACGAGCGGTGCGCGGCCATACAGAAACGGCCGCCACGTAATGATGTAGAGCTTAGTGACGCCCCCTTGCTGTGATTTTGGGAACGTCATTACGCAGCCACCGTATCTGTACGGCCGCGCACCGCTCGTAAGCTGGGGGAGGAGCCTCTGCGCAGCAGTGAAAGGTATTTCTTCTGGGGGCGCCAGGTCGGCACAATGAATGAAAGCCGGAGGCAGAGCGGTTGGCAGCGGCGGGCCCGGGACCTGTTGCTGTAGCATAGCAAAGCATAGTATAGTGAAGTGGCAGGGGGGCCGCGTGGGTCCCCCCAGGCTTGCGACCCTTGCGACCACTATAGCTACGCCACTGGATATGAGATAGATAGATATGAGATTGATAGATAGATATGAGATAGATAGATATGAGATAGATATGAGATAGATAGATATGAGATAGATAGATATGAGATAGATAGATATGAGATAGATAGATAGGAGATAGATAGATATGAGATATATATGAGATAGATAGATATGAGATAGATAGATAGATAGATATGAGATAGATAGATATGAGATTGATAGATAGATATGAGATTGATAGATAGATATGAGATAGATAGATATGAGATAGATAGATATGAGATAGATAGATATGAGATAGATAGATATGAGATAGATATGAGATAGATAGATATGAGATAGATAGATAGATAGATAGATATGAGATAGATAGATAGGAGATAGATAGATATGAGATAGATAGATATGAGATAGATATGAGATAGATAGATATGAGATAGATAGATAGATAGATATGAGATAGATAGATATGAGATAGATAGATACATAGATAGATAGATATGAGATAGATAGATATGAGATAGATAGATAGATATGAAATAGATAGATATGAGATATATATGAGATAGATAGATATGAGATAGATAGATAGATATGAGATAGATAGATATGAGATAGATAGATATGAGATAGATAGATAGATATGAGATAGATAGATATGAGATAGATAGATAGATATGAGATAGATAGATATGAGATAGATAGATATGAGATAGATAGATAGATATGAGATAGATAGATATGAGATAGATAGATACATAGATAGATATGAGATATATAGATAGAGAGATAGATAGATAGGAGATTAGATTTGATGGTAGTGTTGCTCGCGAATATTTGCAATGCGAATTTTATTCGTGAATATCGCATATTCGCGAATTCGCGAATATTCGCGAATATAGCGCTATATATTCGTAATTACGAATATTCATTTTTTTTGTTTTTTTTCACAGTAAACATCACAGTGATCACCCCTCTCAGCTTCCAGCTTGTGTGGTGTAAAGAAGGCTCTAATACTACTGTGTGAGACTGGTGTGCGAATTTTCGCATATGCGAAAATAAAAAGAGAATATTACGAATATGCGAATATTCGAGAATATATGACGAATATTCGTTCATATATTCGCGAATATTCCCGAATTTGAATATGGTCTATGCCGCTCAACACTATTTGATGGATGCCGCCTTGTGTTCCGCTCTCATACACTTGAACAGATGTTTGTGGCTGGGTTGCTGTACCCCCTCCTCTGGCAGCCCTCTTCACTGGTGATGCCATGCTCGTCAGCCTCAGCACCTGGCACTGGTTGAGGTGATGGACGTCTGGATGGATGGTTCTTGAAGGATTTAGTGGGGGTCGTACAGTAGGACATTGGCCTGTGAGTCTCACCTCAGTGTAGGTGACAGCTGATGATGGCGCCAGGCCCGGGCACCGCCTGTTACATGTCAGACTTATAGTAGTGTGTGTTCTGACTGTATACATGGTGTATGTGTTCTGACTGTATACATGGTGTATGTGTTCTGACTGTATACATGGTGTATGTGTTCTGACTGTATACATGGTGTATGTGTTCTGACTGTATACATGGTGTATGTCTTCTGACTGTATACATGGTGTATGTGTTCTAACTGTATACATGGTGTATGTGTTCTAACTGTATACATGGTGTATGTCTTCTAACTGTATACATGGTGTATGTGTTCTGACTGTATACATGGTGTATGTCTTCTGACTGTATACATGGTGTATGTCTTCTGACTGTATACATGGTGTATGTCTTCTTACTGTATACATGGTGTATGTGTTCTAACTGTATACATGGTGTATGTCTTCTAACTGTATACATGGTGTATGTGTTCTGACTGTATACATGGTGTATGTCTTCTGACTGTATACATGGTGTATGTCTTCTGACTGTATACATGGTGTATGTGTTCTGACTGTATACATGGTGTATGTGTCCTGACTGTATACATGGTGTATGTCTTCTGACTGTATACATGGTGTATGTCTTCTGACTGTATACATGGTGTATGCGCTTACACTGCTCTGTATTTGTGTTCTGACTGTATACATGGTGTATGTGTTCTGACTGTATACATGGTGTATGTCTTCTGACTTTATACATGGTGTATGTGTTCTGACTGTATACATGGTGTATGTGTTCTAACTGTATACATGTATACATGGTGTATGTGCTTACGCTGCTCTGTATTTGTGTTCTGACTGTATACATGGTGTATGTGTTCTGACTGTATACATGGTGTATGTGCTTACGCTGCTCTGTATTTGTGTTCTGACTGTATACATGGTGTAAGCACTTACGCTGCTCTGTATTTGTGTTCTGACTGTATATATGGTGTAAGCGCTTACGCTGCTCTGTATTTGTGTTATGACTGTATACATGGTGTATGTGCTTACACTGCTCTGTATTTGTGTTCTGACTGTATACATGGTGTATGTGCTTACGCTGCTCTGTATTTGTGTTCTGACTGTATATATGGTGTATGTGCTTACGCTGCTCTGTATTTGTTCTCTTACTGTATACATGGTGTATGTCTTCTGACTGTATACATGGTGTCTGCACTTACGCTGCTCTGTATTTGTGTTCTGACTGTATATATGGTGTCTGTGCTTACGCTGCTCTGTATTTGTATTCTGACTGTATACATGGTGTATGCACTTAAGCTGCTCTGTATTTGTGTTCTGACTGTATATATGGTGTCTGTGCTTACGCTGCTCTGTATTTGTGTTCTGACTGTATACATGGTGTATGTGCTTACGCTGCTCTGTATTTGTGTTCTGACTGTATACATGGTGTATGTGCTTACGCTGCTCTGTATTTGTGTTCTGACTGTATACATGGTGTATGTGCTTACACTGCTCTGTATTTGTGTTATGACTGTATACATGGTGTATGTGCTTACGCTGCTCTGTATTTGTGTTATGACTGTATACATGGTGTATGTGCTTACGCTGCTCTGTATTTGTGTTATGACTGTATACATGGTGTATGTGCTTACGCTGCTCTGTATTTGTGTTATGACTGTATACATGGTGTATGTGCTTACGCTGCTCTGTTTTTCTGTTATGACTGTATACATGGTGTATGTGTTCTGACTGTATACATGGTGTATGTGCTTACGCTGCTCTGTATTTCTGTTATGACTGTATACATGGTGTATGTGTTTACGCTGTTCTGTATTTGTATTCTGACTGTATACATGGTGTATGTGCTTACGCTGCTCTGTATTTGTGTTATGACTGTATATATGGTGTATGTGCTTACACTGCTCTGTATTTGTGTTCTGACTGTATACATGGTGTATGTGCTTACACTGCTCTGTATTTGTGTTCTGACTGTATACATGGTGTATGTGCTTACACTGCTCTGTATTTGTGTTCTGACTGTATACATGGTGTATGTGCTTACGCTGCTCTATATTTGTTCTCTTACTGTATACATGGTGTATGTGTTCTGACTGTATACATGGTGTATGCGCTAACGCTGCTCTGTATTTGTGTTCTGACTGTATACATGGTGTATGCGCTTACGCTGCTCTGTATTTGTGTTCTGACTGTATACATGGTGTATGTGCTTACGCTGCTCTGTATTTGTGTTCTGACTGTATACATGGTGTTTGTGCTTACGCTGTTCTGTATTTGTATTCTGACTGTATACATGGTGTATGCACTTAAGCTGCTCTGTATATGTGTTCTGACTGTATACATGGTGTATGTGCTTACACTGCTCTGTATTTGTGTTCTGACTGTATATATGGTGTATGTGCTTACACTGCTCTGTATTTGTGTTCTGACTGTATACATGGTGAATGCACTTACGCTGTTCTGTATTTGTGTTCTGACTGTATATATGGTGTATGTGCTTACGCTGCTCTGTATTTGTGTTCTGACTGTATACATGGTGTAAGCACTTACGCTGCTCTTTATTTGTGTTCTGACTGTATACATGGTGTATGTGCTTACGCTGCTCTGTATTTGTGTTCTGACTGTATACATGGTGTATGTGCTTACGCTGCTCTGTATTAGTTTTCTGACTGTATACATGGTGTATGCGCTTACGCTGCTCTGTATTTGTGTTCTGACTGTATACATGGTGTATGTGTTCTGACTGTATACATGGTGTATGTGCTTACACTGCTCTGTATTTGTGTTCTGACTGTATACATGGTGTATGTGCTTACGCTGCTCTGTATTTGTGTTCTGACTGTATACATGGTGTATGTGCTTACACTGCTCTGTATTTGTGTTATGACTGTATACATGGTGTATGTGCTTACACTGCTCTGTATTTGTGTTATGACTGTATACATGGTGTATGTGCTTACGCTGCTCTGTATTTGTGTTCTGACTGTATACATGGTGTATGTGCTTACGCTGCTCTGTATTTGTTTTCTGACTGTATACATGGTGTATGTGCTTACGCTGCTCTGTATTTGTGTTATGACTGTATACATGGTGTATGTGTTCTGACTGTATATATGGTGTATGTGCTTACGCTGCTCTGTATTTGTTTTCTGACTGTATACATGGTGTATGCGCTTATGCTGTTCTGTATTTGTGTTCTGACTATATAAATGATGTATGTGCTTACGCTGTTCTGTATTTGTTTTCTGTTGTAGGTTTGCAACAGCTGGAGGCACCTTGGTATGGAAACACTGTGGTAATGTGTATGCAGGAAGCTTCCTTCATCTAGTCCTTCCTCTTCCTTTCGTCTCCTGCAGCTCTCCTCTGTGTAAAGTTATCTTTTCAGTGAGTGCAGAGATTCTGAGACATTAGACTATGTAATAGACTGGTATATGTGGTGTCCCAGCACCGGGGGCTGTCCTGTGGGCTGCAGATCTCCTTGGGCATGCCTGAAACTCAGGTGTTGGGCCCACTAACTAAGAGACTGTTAGAGAGCCCACGGACCGGACAGAATGGGAGGGGAGGGGGCAAATGACAGGAGTTGGATGAGGAGCATCGAGGGGTTAATGAAGGGCTAAGGTAATGAGCGAGAGATAGAAGGGGTGGAGCTTTAAAGGGTTAAAAGGGGAAGACAGGAAGAGGAGGAGTCAGTTGGGAAGCAGAGAAGAAGCGAGGTTGTGAGTGCTCACGGTGATGGCGTCCCAGCTTGAAGAGGTTTTGCGGCGGGTGCCGGCCAAGGTGCTGCAGCGGGGTCCCGAATGGTTAGAGCAGCAGTTGTGGGGGTCTACCTCTACAGTTGTGGCTCCTGCTGCCCCGGTGGCCCACGAGCGAGCGCTTGGCATTCCTGTGCGCCTGAGCGTCTCAGCCCAGAGCCAGTATCGTGTGCACGGCATCGGTAGAAGTCCCCGGTACGGGACCCTCTGGCTTTCCCTCCCCCAGCCAACGTGGAGTCTCTAATCTCAAGTCAGTATAAATTAAGTGGGTGAAAAGCATCATAAGTCCAAGCAAGGCAACAGGGCTCCCAAGGGGTTAAGCTACAATCTCTCACCTAATGCCAGCTGTACGTGTATTACCATCGGCACCAGCTCAGTAAAGACAGTTATTCGTATCCCGACATCGGTGTGTTCATTTATTCCCCGTGTCTGGCCCAAGAGAAGCTGTCTCCAACCTCGAACCGTGTACAGGATAACGGTGTCCTGGCGTCACGAAGTGATTAGGATTTCCTTGCACCCCCGTGTCACCACATTTTTTTTAAACAAGACACATTATAAAGTTCATTGGGGGAGATTTATCAAAACCTGTCTAGAGGAAAAGTTGCTCAGTTGCCCATAGCAACCAATCAGCTCGCTTCTTTCATGTTTAACAAGGCCTCTGCAAAATGAAAGAAGCAATGTGATTGGTTACTACGGGCAACTGAGCAACTTTTCCTTTGCACAAATTTTGATAAATCTCCCCCATTATATTTTTGTTGCACAGATTACATTTTACAGCTTCTCAGAACTTCCACCCCAGATTCTACCGAACCGGACAGATAACCAGTGCCATCATGCAGATAACCAGCACCATCATGAAGATAACCAGCGCCATCATGAAGATAACCAGCGCCATCATGAAGATAACCAGCGCCATCATGAAGATAACCAGTGCCATCATTGTTACGCCGAGCGCTCCGGGTTCCTGCTCCTCCTCAGACCCGCTGACCGGGAGTGCTGCACTGACACTGCCGGCGGGGATGCGCTTCGCATAGCGGGACGCGCCCGCTCGCGAATCGCATCCCAAGTCACTCACCTGTCCCGGCCCCCGGCTGTCACGTCCTGGCGCGTGCAGCTCCACTCCTTAGGGCGCGCGCGTGCCAGCTCTTTAAAATTTAAAGGGCCAGTGCACCAATGATTGGTGCCTGGCCCAATCTGTCTAATTAGCTTCCACCTGTGCACTTCCCTATATAACCTCACTTCCCCTTCCCTTCCTTGCCGGATCTTGTTGCCTTTGTGCCTAGAGAAAGCGTTTACAGTGTTTGCCTTACCAGTGTTCCTGACCTCTTGCTATCTCCATTAACTACGAACCTTGCCGCCTGCCCCGACCTTCTGCTACGTCTGACCTTGCCTCTGTCTAGTCCTTCTGTCCCACGCCTTCTCAGCAGTCAGCGAGGTTGAGCCGTTGCCGGTGGATACGACCTGGTTGCTACCGCCGCAGCAAGACCATCCCGCTTTGCGGCGGGCTCTGGTGAATACCAGTAGCAACCTAGAACCGGTCCACCGACACGGTCCACGCCAATCCCTCGCTGACACAGAGGATCCACATCCAGCTAGCCGAATCGTGACAGTAGATCTGGCCATGGATCCCGCTGAGGTCCCGCTGCCAGTTGTCACTGACCTTACCACGGTGGTCGCCCAGCAGTCTCAACAGATAGAGCAACTAGGACAACAGTTCGCCCAACAAGGACAGCAGCCTTCGCAGTTGACCGCCATGCTACAGCAACTTCTGCCACAGCTACAGCAGCAACCATCTCCTCCGCCAGCTCCTGCACCTCCTCCGCAGCGAGTGCCCGCTCCTGGCCTCCGCTTGTCTCTGCCGGACAAATTTGATGGGGACTCTAGACTCTGCCGTGGTTTCCTGTCACAATGTTCCCTACATTTGGAGATGATGTCGGACCAATTTCCTACAGAACGGTCTAAAGGTGGCTTTCGTGGTCAGTCTCCTGTCTGGGAAGGCCCTGTCATGGGCCACACCGCTCTGGGACCGCAATAATCCTGTCACTGCCACAGTCCAGTCCTTCTTCGTTGAGGTTCGTAGTGTCTTCGAGGAACCAGCCCGAGCTTCTTCTGCCGAAACTGCCTTACTGAACCTGGTCCAGGGAAATTCTTCTGTAGGCGAGTACGCCATCCAGTTTCGTACCCTCGCCTCTGAATTATCTTGGAACAACGAGGCCCTCTGCGCGACCTTTAAAAAAGGCCTATCCAGTAACATCAAGGATGTGCTGGCCGCACAAGAAATTTCTGCCAACCTACATGAACTTATCCATTTGGTCACCTGCATTGACATGCGTTTTTCTGAAAGACACCAGGAGCTCCGCCAGGAAAAAGACCTTGATCCCTGGGCACCTCTTTCCCAGTATCCTTTGCAATCTACCCCTGCGCCTCCCGCCGAGGAGGCTATGCAAGTGGATCGGTCTCGCCTGACCCATGAAGAGAGGACTCGCCGTAGGGATAAAAATTTATGTCTGTACTGCGCTAGTACCGAACATTTCTTGGTGGATTGCCCTATTCGTCCTCGACGTCTGGGAAACGCACGCACGCACCCAGCTCACGTGGGTGTGGCGTCTCTTGGTATGAAGTCTGCTTCTCCACGTCTCACTGTGCCCGTGCGGATTTCTCCTTCTGCCAACTCTTCCTTCTCAGCTGTGGCCTTTTTGGACTCTGGTTCTGCGGGAAATTTCATTTTGGCCTCTTTTGTTAATAAGTTCAACATCCCTGTGACCCGTCTCGCCAAGCCGCTCTACATTTCCTCGGTCAACGGAGTAAAATTGAACTGCACTGTGCGTTACCGCACAGAACCCCTGCTTATGAGCATTGGACTGCATCACAAAAAAATTGCATTTTTTGTTTTGCCCAACTGCACCTCTGAAATCCTCCTCTGTCTGCCATGGCTCCAACGCCACTCTCCTACCCTTGACTGGACCACCGGGGAGTTTAAGAGCTGGGGTGCTTCTTGCCACCAAAAATGCCTCACGTCTGCTCCCAGTCCCGTCAGTCAAACCTCAGTGTCTCCTCCTATACCTGGTCTCCCCAAGGCCTATCAGGACTATGCCGAGGTTTTTTGCAATAAACTAGCAGAGATTTTGCCTCCTCATAGCCCCCGTCCTGGTAACACTCTGCCCCGTGCCAAGCTTCACCCTCTGCCCCCCCTCCCCATTCCCACTCCTTCTGAACTGCCTGCCTCTGATGAGTTTTCCCAGGACTTCTCTGTCTTCCAGAAGGAATCGCTCCCAATGTCCTCGTCCCATGTGAAGCGACAACCGGACAAAAAAAGGGGGAGACCTAAGAAGGGGGGTACTGTTACGCCGAGCGCTCCGGGTCCCTGCTCCTCCCCGGAGCGCTCGCGGCGTTCCTCTCTCTGCAGCGCCCCGGTCAGACCCGCTGACCGGGAGCGCTGCACTGACACTGCCGGCGGGGATGCGATTCGCATAGCGGGACGCGCCCGCTCGCGAATCGCATCCCAAGTCACTCACCTGTCCCGGTCCCCGGCTGTCACGTCCTGGCGCGTGCGTCTCCGCTCCTTAGGGTGCGCGTGCGTCAGCTCTCTAAGATTTAAAGGGCCAGTGCACCAATGATTGGTGCCTGGCCCAATCGGTCTGATTAGCTTCCACCTGTGCACCTGTCTATATAACCTCACTTCCCCTGCACTTCCTTGCCGGATCTTGTTGCCCTTGTGCCTAGAGAAAGCGTTTACAGTGTTTGCCTTACCAGTGTTCCTGACCTCCTGCTATCTCCATTGACTACGAACCTTGCCGCCTGCCCCGACCTTCTGCTACGTCTGACCTTGCCTCTGTCTAGTCCTTCTGTCCCACGCCTTCTCAGCAGTCAGCGAGGTTGAGCCGTTGCCGGTGGATACGACCTGGTTGCTACCGCCGCAGCAAGACCATCCCGCTTTGCGGCGGGCTCTGGTGAATACCAGTAGCAACCTAGAACCGGTCCACCGGCACGGTCCACGCCAATCCCTCGCTGACACAGAGGATCCACATCCAGCCTGCCGAATCCTAACAATCATGCAGATAACCAGCGCCATCATGCAGATAACCAGCGCCATCATGCAGATAACCAGCGCCATCATGCAGATAACCAGCGCTCCATTTTTGCACCGCTATCTCCCGATACTGCTTTTTACACATGTTGATCCTGCAAATTCTTAAACACGAGGGGGGGAATGAACCCAAGTTTTGGATTATTACAGCCGGATTTATCGTGTAATCCGCACTGACATTCCCCGGATTATAAGAATTGTACTACACAAAGCAGCGATCAGCATGACGCCCCATAAAACGCACAATCATGGAAGACACTCTGAATTATTTCTCTATCCAGACACTTCTGGGAAAGCTGGGATCAGTGCGAAAGCAGATGATATAAGAATAAGAAAGATGGGAGGCCGTGGGGGAGGGGGATCTGCAGCGGATTTGGGTCTGACAGCTGTTCAGCATAAACTAGAGGGAAATATGTGAATATTTAAATGTCTCTGAACGTGTGATTTAATTCCGGTTACTGAGCGTCTCCCCATCGGATTTCCTTAACTGTATCCAATTATCTGAAATAGGATTCAGATGCCACATCCGAGGTGGTGGAAGCAGAATTTATTCCTCCCGTAGAAAACTCGTCTGATAACATTCAGCTTCTCCTTGTCTTGCAGATCCCATATGTCAACGCTTAATAGCGGCTTCTCTGATATAAATCCACAGCGTTGAGTCTTTTATGAACAGCCTGAGTATTTTTGTAAACCCAGAAACACCTGTACAGACTGGGGCCGACTTTACGGATGGCGCTCGTAAATCTCCGGGCCTGGCACATTTCTTGCAGCGTTGAGTAAGTCTCGCGGCAACTCTCCGAAGGCCCGGGCCCCAGCGCAAGCACCTGCCGCACTTTCCACGCTAATGGCCCTACAGGCGCTGATCACACTACACGGAGACCCCAGCTTCATTGTTATGCTAATGAGCAACTCTGAGGGCAGGAGCACAACCGCACAATCACCAAGCAAGATCCCTCCGCCGGAACGAACACCGAGCAACCTCAGGTACTCTTCTATTATTCAGGAACGGGGCAAGACTTCTGCGATGTCACCAGCCCTCTGATCTGCACAGTGTTTGCAGCAGACGCCATCAATCCAACTCCATCGCATCCTCAAGACGCTTTAACCTTCGGCAAATCATGGGTTACTTTTTTCTTGCATAAGTCAGAAGTACATGTGAATAGATGAACCTTTCTTATATATGAGATTATGGAAAGTGTCATCTTCCTCAGCTTCTCTCTGTACATAATCTGAAAACAGTCACATAAAAACTATCCAGAGTAAGGAGGAGGGAAAGGAGGGGGATGCAGCTGCAGCTCTGTGACACTGCATGGAGCAGCATGGAGAATACATCTGATTGGATTAGATCTCACAACACAGCTCTGACATCACAGTATGAACGCATATGACATCACACCAGGAAAACCTCTGACATCCCTCCAGGAAGACCTCTGACATCACTCGAGGAAGAACTCTTACCTTACATCAGGGAGAGCCCCCACATCCCATGAGGAAGACCTCTGACATAACACAAGGAAGACCTCTGACATCCCTCCAGGAAGACCTCTGACATAACACAAGGAAGACCTCTGACCTCACACCAGGAAGACCTCTGACCTCACACCAGGAAGACCTCTGACATCACACCAGGAAAAACTCTGACATCCCTCCAGGAAGACCTCTGACCTCACACCAGGAAGACCTCTGACATCCCTCCAGGAAGACCTCTGACCTCACACCAGGAAGACCTCTGACATCCCTCCAGGAAGACCTCTGACATCCCACCATAGAGATCCCAGTCATACCACAAGGAAGACCTCTGACATCCCTCCAGGAAGAACTCTTACCTTACATCAGGGAGAGTCCCAACATCCCATGAGGAAGACCTCTGACATAACACAAGGAAGACCTCTGACATCACAGCAGGAAGACCTCTGACATCACAGCAGGAAGACCTCTTACCTTACATCAGGGAGAGCCCCAACATCCCATGAGGAAGACCTCTGACATCACACAAGGAAGACCTCTGACATCACACCAGGAAGACCTCTGACATCCCTCCAGGAAGACCTCTGACATCACACCTGGAAGACCTCTGACATCACACCAGGAAGACCTCTGACATCACACCAGGAAGACCTCTGACATCACACCAGGAAGACCTCTGACATCCCTCCAGGAAGACCTCTGACATCACACCTGGAAGACCTCTGACATCACACCAGGAAGACCTCTGACATCACACCAGGAAGACCTCTGACATCCCTCCAGGAAGACCTCTGACATCCCTCCAGGAAGACCTCTGACATCACACCAGGAAGACCTCTGACATCACACCAGGAAGACCTCTGACATCACACCAGGAAGACCTCTGACATCACACCAGGAAGACCTCTGACATCACACCAGGAAGACCTCTGACATCACACCAGGAAGACCTCTGACATCACACCAGGAAGACTGCTGATATCCCAGCATGAAAGCATATGACATCACACCAGGAAGACCTCTTACCTTACATCAGGGAGAGCCCCAACATCCCATGAGGAAGACCTCTGACCTCAGAGTCCTCCCTGAGGAAGCTTGTTGCGAAACAACGTTGTAGGGTTGGCGTTCTGCATTAGGGTAAGATGTCCGCTGTATGCCCTTGTGATGTGAGGTGGGTGATTAATATTTGAGTCATATTTTCCAGGACCTTGGTGATTGCTGAACATTGGTGTATGGTTTAATCCCGGTTCCTGGGACTCTTTACTCTTTCACCCTTTTACCACTCTCATAATTGCATACTTTATTTTGTTTTGCGGTCATTTTTTCTCCCTGGGCATTGTGCAATACGGGATTAACATCTACATAGTTATCCTGAGTGTATATGTTTACATATGTTGGTATTTAACTGCGAGTATATTTCTGTACAGCCTATACCTTTACGTGTATATACACCCGGATGGGGGTCACTTTAATATCTCCCATTTCTTATTGATGTTCTGTAGCCCAGCTCTGTTTCTGTCCCTCATTCAGACGCCTCAGTAGTTTGTCCACTGTCGTTCCTTTTAAAATTCTGTTTTTAAATTCAGTCACTAATAATAAAGACTATATATACTTTTTCACTATTTTATATCTCTGTGTAATTTTTTGGGGTATTATTTGTATTTCTCTGTATACCAGAGACAAGGTTGGACCATAGGTCAGTACTTTGTGCCCCTCTTTTTTGGTTATTATAATTCAATAGGATTTACATAGACCATAATAATAATAAAAATCGGAAACAATTTCGATCCTATTTTGAATCTGGGCGAAAAAACTTGGTCAACCACGATTTTACCCCCAATCTAAAATTGTACAAATTTGGATGCGGATCAAAACTGAAGCATGTGTCAGATATAATTACTGAATGGAAGTCAATGGATACGACTTGGCGTGCAGATTTCTACGATTTGAAGGTAAAAAATCGTGAGAAAAAGTTGGATGGTAAAATGATGGTGTGAATGCTCCCTTAGTAGAGCCCTGACATCACCCGGATGTGCCCTGACATCACCAGGAAAACCTTTGACCTCATATCTTTGATATCCAACCATGAAGAGCTCTGACATTCCACCTGGTGCAGCTTTAGGTCCTACAGGGGCGGAGTAAGCAATTGGCAAATGGGATGTGTCCCAAAGGCTGATTGGTGGGATCTTGTATGGAGCGCGGGGGTCTCCTCTCACTGTGGCGGGGGTCTCCTCTCACTGTGGCCGGGGTCTCCTCTCACTGTGGCCGGGGTCTCCTCTCGGCTTTATGACATTTTAAAGGGGTACTCCTCTGCTCAGCTTTTGGAACAAACTGTTGTGAACGATTAGAGCCGGCGCCGGGAGCTCGTGACGTCATAGCCCCGCCCCCTCATGACGTCCCACCCCGCCCCCTCAATGCAAGTCTATGGGAGGGGGCGTGACAGCCGTCACGTCCCCTCCCATAGACTTGCATTGAGGGGGCGGGGCGTGACCTCATGATGGGGTGTGGCTATGACGTCACGAGCTCCCGTCGCCGGCTCTAATCGTTCACAACAGTTTGTTCCAAAAGCTGAGCAGAGGAGTACCCCTTTAAAATGTCATAAAGCCGAGAGGAGACCCCGGCCACAGTGAGAGGAGACCCCGGCCACAGTGAGAGGAGACCCCAGCCACAGTGAGAGGAGACCCCAGCCACAGTGAGAGGAGACCCCCGCCACAGTGAGAGGAGACCCCCACCACAGTGAGAGGAGACCCCCCCACAGTGAGAGGAGACCCTCTTAAGCAGCGGAGTACCCCTTTAATATAGGTTCCCTGATGAACCCGGATATATTTGATGGGGGAAACGCGTCGGACCCCTTTTCTAATTTTCTTGGGAACCCTGCTATACCGGCTGTATATACTGCGTGACATTTTGATATTGTGCGTTGATAGAGATACACCGGCACCAGTGTCAGGCTAAGGGTTAATGCCACTATATGGGAGGTGTGTTCGTATGTGAGTTTCAGTGGTGCAATGCGTTTTATGCAGTAATCCAACAAACAGTAGAAGAGAGAAATAACGCAGCACTCACCACAAGCTCTTTATTCACCGTCTTCTTTATTCGGTTAAAAGCATGCAGACAGGTACAGCAGGTGAGAGGAGACCTGGCGTGCGGGGGGATGTGGGTGGCGATGGACCTTTGCGTGCTCTCGGCACTTCATTGGCCTGACGAAGTGCCGAGAGCACGCAACGGCCCGTCGCCACCCACATCCCCCCGCACGCCAGGTCTCCTCTCACCTGCTGTACCTGTCTGCATGCTTTTAACCGAATAAAGAAGACGGTGAATAAAGAGCTTGTGGTGAGTGCTGCGTTATTTCTCTCTTCTACTGTTTGTTTTGCTATTGTGTGAGTCCCATGTGTTGTAACCCATATATATTTTTTATTTTGTCCCTCACTTTTTATAAGTTAGGGACTGTCACCGTGGTTCGGTCCACCCTGCCGAGAAGGTGGGCACCCCCATAGGCAGGGTCAGAGGGATATGGGACTTAGTGTTAGGGGGGACCTTTTCATCTCCCCCCCTTAAAGGGGTATTCCAGGAAAAAACTGGCTCCAGATTTGTAAATAACTTCTAGAAAAAAAATCTTAATCCTTTCAATAACTATCAGCTGCTGAAGTTGAGTTGTTGTTTTCTGTCTGGAAGCAGTGCTCTCTGCTGACATCTCTGTCTGTCTCGGGAACTGCACAGAGTAGAAGAGGTTTGCTATGGGGACTTGCTTCTAAACACGTGTCATCAGAGAGCACTTAGACAGAAAAGAACAACTCAACTTCAGCAGCTCATAAGTACGGAAAGGATTAAGATTTTTAAATAGAAGTAATTTACAAATCTGTTTAACTTTCTGGAGCCAGTTGATATATATAAAAAAAAAAACTTTTTCCTGGATAACCCCTTTATAGGAAAACTGTAGTGGTACGTAACTCCGAAGGATAGGGGATAGGTTATACATCGCGGGGGGTCCGACCGCTGGGGCCCCCCGCGATCTCCTGTATGGGCCCCGGCAGTGCGCAGGAAGGGGGCGTGTACGTCCCTAGCATGAAGCGGCGGCCGACACCCCCCATATATCCCATAGAGAGACATGTCAGCTGCCGGATCATGCGGGGACAAAATGCTCCCTTCATTCGGACTCCCGGGGCCCCATACAGGAGATGCAGGGGGCCCCCAGCGGTCGGACCCCCGCGAGCTATAACTTATCCCCTATCCTTCGGAGTTATATACCACTACAGTTTTCCTTTAATTCCCATTATAGACTCTCCCTTTCTGCCCTTTTTTTTTTTATTTTAGGGAGGAGCGTTACTATTACTGTGAGGACCATCTAGAATCCCAAAAATCCCAAATTTTTTAGGTGTGGGTATCTACTATTTTTTTGGGAATATTTTAACTGGTAGAAATAAAAGTCGATTTTTATCTGGTATTTTCCGGTTCTCGGGTTAGTAGTCGGTGATTCGTGTTTTTTTCTGGACCCTTGATGCCAATGATTGGATTAGAGGATGGACCGCCCCCAAATTTGGGACATAGTCTTCTTCACCTGTCATGGCGTCACCTCCACCTTTTTATTACATTCCGTTGCCCCTCACCCTCCGCTCTTATCGCTCCAGGATCTTATATATTTAGTCTTCTCCTCGTCTCATCTTCCTTCTAAGTAAAATATCAGCGGCGGATCGGCGAGTTATTCAGAATTTATTAACGGCAATTAAGTTAATTTTCATGGGATCGGCGGATCTGTAAATAAGAGCGAAGGTTGTTAGCGCAGCGGTGGAGATTTGATTAAAAAACACAGAAGCGTCTCTGATGAGCACTTACCGCGCCCGCCGAATACCGGGAAGTTCTCATTAAAAAGCAGAAAAGTGAAATAAAGAAAAAATAAATAAATATTATAAAGAAATTAGATTATGTAATGGGACGTGGCTCTCTGTTATCAGCATGCTGGGAGTGGTAGTTCCACAACAGCTGTAAAGTCACAGGCTGTAGAAGGCTTTATTGTATTATCAATGCATGCTGGGAGTAGTAGTTCCACAACAACTGTAAAGCCATAGGTTGTAGAAGACTTTATTGTATTATTAAAGTGGTTGTGCAGCAAAAACTAACTTATCCCCTATGCACAGGATAGGGGATAAGTAGCTGATCGCGGGGGGTCCGACCGTGGTCGGACCCCCCGCGATCAGCTACTTATCCCCTATCCTGTGCATAGGGGATAAGTTAGTTTTTGCTGCACAACCCCTTTCATTCATGCTGGGAGTAGTAGTTCCACAACAGCTGTAAAGCCACAGGCTATAGTATGTGATTGAGGCATGCTGGGAGTAGTAGTTCCACAACAACTTTAAAGCCACAGGCTATAGTATATGATTGAGGCATGCTGGGAGTAGTAGTTCCACAACAGCTGTAAAGCCACAGGCTATAGTATGTGATTGAGGCATGCTGGGCGTAGTAGTTCCACAACAGCTGTAAAGCCACAGGCTATGGTATATGATTGAGGCATGATGGGAGTAGTAGTTCCACAACAGCTGTAAAGCCACAGGCTATAGTATATGATTGAGGCATGATGGGAGTAGTAGTTCCACAGCAGCTGTAAAGCCACAGGCTATAGTATATGATTGAGGCATGCTGGGAGTAGTAGTTCCACAACAACTTTAAAGCTACAGGCTATAGTATATGATTGAGGCATGCTGGGAGTAGTAGTTCCACAACAGCTGTAAAGCCACAGGCTATAGTATATGATTGAGGCATGCTGGGAGTAGTAGTTCCACAACAGCTTTAAAGCTACAGGCTATAGTATATGATTGAGGCATGCTGGGAGTAGTAGTTCCACAACAGCTTTAAAGCTACAGGCTATAGTATATGATGGAGGCATGCTGGGCGTAGTAGTTTCACAACAGCTGTAAAGCCACAGGCTATAGTATATGATTGAGGCATGATGGGAGTAGTAGTTTCAGAACTGCCGGAGAGCCATAGATAGTAGTTATGTGTACTGTACTGTCAGTGCATAATGGGAGTTGTAGTTTATAAGCAGCTGGTAAGTTAGCGATCACAGACTATTGTGCTAGACTTTAAAGGGATGCTGGGAGTTGTAGTGTCGCACCTGCCTGAGATGATACTTATACCGTTATATCGTGTAGTGTTACAGTAGCAGGGAATTCATATTTTGTAGACTTCGGTGCTGGACGGTTAGGGCATGCTGGGGGTTGTAGTGTCTCACAGGTTTCAGTGCTGTTATATACAGGCCGAGTCCCAAATAGGCTATAACCACCACTGTTCTATACTTTGAGGACATGCTGGGGGTTGTAGTGTCACAAGAGTTGAAGAGTCAAACCATGATGGGAGTTGTAGTGTCACACCTGGAAAGGAGCCATAGGTTGTAGACAACTGTGTTAGACTGCTGGGGCATGCTGGGGGTTGTAGTGTCACAGCAGTCAATGTGATAGATTATCAGGTCATAATGGGAGTTGTAGTGTCACAGCAGTCAATGTGATAGATTATGAGGTCATGATGGGAGTTGTAGTGTCACAGCAGGCAATGTGATAGATTATAATGTCATAATGGGAGTTGTAGTGTGACAGCAGTCAATGTGATAGATTATCAGGTCATGATGGGAGTTGTAGTGTCACAGCAGGCAATGTGATAGATTATCAGGTCATGATGGGAGTTGTAGTGTCACAGCAGGCAATGTGATAGATTATCAGGTCATGATGGGAGTTGTAGTGTCACAGCAGGCAATGTGATAGATTATCAGGTCATGATGGGAGTTGTAGTGTCACAGCAGGCAATGTGATAGATTATCAGGTCATGATGGGAGTTGTAGTGTCACAGCAGGCAATGTGATAGATTATCAGGTCATGATGGGAGTTGTAGTGTCACAGCAGGCAATGTGATAGATTATCAGGTCATGATGGGAGTTGTAGTGTCACAGCAGGCAATGTGATAGATTATCAGGTCATGATGGGAGTTGTAGTGTCACAGCAGGCAATGTGATAGATTATCAGGTCATGATGGGGGTTGTAGTGTCACAGCAGTCAATGTGATAGATTATCAGGCCATGATGGGAGTTGTAGTGTCACAGCAGGACAGGAGCCATAGATTGTAGGCAACTGTGCTAGACAGCTGGGGCATGCTGGGGGTTGTAGTGTCACAGCAGTCAATGTGATAGATTATCAGGTCATGATGGGGGTTGTAGTGTCACAGCAGTCAATGTGATAGATTATCAGGCCATGATGGGAGTTGTAGTGTCACAGCAGTCAATGTGATAGATTATCAGGTCATGATGGGGGTTGTAGTGTCACAGCAGTCAATGTGATAGATTATCAGGTCATGATGGGAGTTGTAGTGTCACAGCAGGCAATGTGATAGATTATCAGGCCATGATGGGGGTTGTAGTGTCACAGCAGGACAGGAGCCATAGCTTGTAGGCAACTGTGCTAGACAGCTGGGGCATGCTGGGGGTTGTAGTGTTACAGCTGAGGTACAGGTAAGGCTATATTGACACTACATGAAGCAATGACCATCAAAGCTACATCTATATCATACATAGACTTCCATGTACTGTGCGGTATACGTTTTTTTTTTTGGCCTCATAGAATTGCGCGGCAACCATCACTGTTCTATACAACAAATCAAAGTTCAGTGTCATTTCCCCCCAATAATAGGGTAGATTTATCATTCAAGGGTTAAGTTATAATAGCGATAACGTATACAGTAGCGGCCATATTGGTTAAGACTCGGCTTGGTTAAGACGTGGTAGCAGCTGGACATAGGGGTCTCTGACCAATCAGATCGCTTCTTTCACTTTTGAAAAGGCCTCTGAAAAATGAAAGTAGACATCTGATTGGTTGCTATGGGCAACTTGTCAACTTTTCCTTTGCACAAGTTTTGATAAATCTCCCCCGTTGGGGGAGATTTATCAAAACTTGTGCAAAGGAAAAGTTGATAAGTTGCCCATAGCAACCAATCAGATATCTGCTTTTAGCTGCCCATAGCAACCAATCCAGTTGTGCATAGCAACCAGAGCACCTATTCCTCTGAAAAATGAAAGAAGCCATCTGATTGGTTGCTACGGGCAACGGGTCAACTTTTTCCTCTGGACAAGTTTTGATAAATCATCTCCCCATGTCTGTAAACCGGGGATCTCTGACGGTGCTGGATTAAAGGAATTCCATAGATACACTCACCCACACAAGAGTCCCATCCGGGGGCCCATCCATCAGTGTCAGCCGCCCCATCACATCCATCACTGGGAGCGTGGACCAGAACAGGGACGGTATAGAGACACGTGGGTAGGATACAATGTGGGGCTCAGAGCAGACATCACCCGCGTACCCACTAAGGGTCTGACCTGTCCCTGACAGCAAAATCCATCATATTTTATCATATAATGGGTGATCACCTGACCAGCGTGGCCCCCGGTGGAGCCCATAGAAAAGAGCAGTAATCATAATGGAGCTGGTGGGATTCCCACAATACATTATACATGATGCGAGAAAAGACAACACGATCGCAATATGTGTCATGACATCAGCGCCCGCCGCAAGTACACCAAGAGTTGTTGGTATGAGAGAAGTCAAAGAGCGAAAAGTTTACTTCTAGAAATGCAATATAAAAAATAAGAAAACAAAACCAAACAACATAAAATAATAAATTGGAGTATAATAAAATACAATATATAATACAGCATAACATTATACAGTATAATACAATATATAATACAGCACAGCATAGTATTATACAACATAATGCAACACAGCATAATATAGTATAATACAATATATAACACAACATAACAATACATTATAATATAACAAAATACCACGTAATACAACAAAATGCAATAATTAATACAACATAATACAGTATAATATCACATGACACAATATATAATACAACATAATACAATATATAATACAACATAATACAATATAAAATACAACATAACAATACATTATAATATAACACAATACCATTTAATACAACAAAATGCAATGTATAGTACAACATAATATAATACAGTATAATATCACATGATACAATATATAATACAACATAATACAATATATAATACAACATAACATAATATAGTATAATGCAACATAACACAATATATAATACAACATAATATAATACAGTATAATATCACATGATACAATATATAATACAACATAATACAATATATAATACAACATAACATAATATAGTATAACACAACATAACAATACATTAAAATATAACACAATACCATTTAATACAACAAAATGCAATATATAATACAACATAACATAATATAGTATAATATCACATGACACAATATATAATACAACATAATACAATATATAATACAACATAACATAATATAGTATAATATCACATGACACAATATATAATACAACATAATACAATATATAATACAACATAACATAATATAGTATAATATCACATGACACAATATATAATACAATATATAATACAACATAACATAATATAGTATAATATCACATGACACAATATATAATACAATATATAATACAACATAACATAATATAGTATAATATCACATGACACAATATATAATACAATATATAATACAACATAACATAATATAGTATAATATCACATGACACAATATATAATACAACATAATACAATATATAATACAACATAACATAATATAGTATAACACAACATGACAATACATTGTAATATAACACAATACCATTTAATACAACAAAATGCAATATATAATACAACATAATATAATACAGTATAATATCACATGATACAATATATAATACAACATAATACAATATATAATACAACATAACCTAATATAGTATAATGCAACATAACACAATATATAACACAACATAACATAATACAGTATGATGACATAATACAATATATAATACAACATACCATGACACAGTATAATACAATACATGATGCAACATAATACAGTATAATAAAACAATACAATATACAATACCACACAACATAATATAGTATAATACAACATATAAAACAACACAACATAATACAGTATAATACAATTGTATAATACAACATAATACAATATATATCAACACAATACCATATATTATAATAAAAGATGATACAATCTACAGTATAATACAAAAATATTGTATAATATATATAACGACACATCAATAATATTATAAAAAAATAAAAATATAAAATAGTAGAAAACAATACTATAGTGTAACATAAAATAAAGCCTATAGTATGATAAAAGATAATATAGAACAATTTTTAATATATGAAGCGACATGTAATAACAAATATTATATCTTAAAACTATATAATACGATATTCAAGCAATAAAATACAACATAATATAAATGCAGAATACTATATATAGTAATACAAAATACAACAAGTATATAATACAACACAACAATAAACAGTAACATAATCCAGCATAGCAAATAATGAAATCAATATAACAGCACAATAGAGTATATAATGTAATAAAACATGCCATAGTACAATGATATAACAGGAAATGATGATGTCATGATGATGTCATACATATTCGCCCGGTGATCTCTCTTATGTTGACATATGGATTTATCACACATCTTTTCCAGAATTATTGGGCTTTATTTCTCAGGGATTGTTATTCAGTTATATTGCTGGGAGGTAGCGGCCAAAATCGTAGGAGAACATTTGGGGGAAATAAGTATTTAACACGTCACCATTTTTCTCCATAAATGTACTTCCAGTTTCTATTGACATTACGGAATGAACGCTGAATCTCCGCGAGCGGAATTCAGCGAGTGGAGATTCAGCCTGGCAGTTGCCGTTGGCGGTAGGACCCCACGGCACTGCGCCCTCACCATTGACGGCTATGCGGTGCTCACGGAACATGTTCATTCTCGGTGCGGAACAATTGCTCAGTGTGGACGAGTCTCCCGGAAACCCATTCACACTGATGTAAAAGTCACACTGCGCATATAATTCCACTAGCGCAATTTTGCCCACGGAATTCCGCAGGAATTGTTGTAATGTGAACGCACCCTAAATGCTCCCCAGATGTTGGGGTCTTCTCTCCACACATGTCCTCGGCTCTTGGACAAATCTTCTGATTATTCTTCTCACCTGGTGGAGGTAAATTTATGGTGAAATGATGGTCTTTCCTCTTCCGTATTACGGCCCCAACAGTACTCACCGGGACATTCAGAAGGTTCGAAATGCGCCTGTAACCAACGTCATCGTTATGTTTTACAACAATCAGGTCTGGAGACGGCTCTTTGCTTTTCCCCATCTTCAGCCAATTGGAGGAAGGAAAATTTTCACTCCCGAAAATTGTGTTTTAATTTTATTTTGCATCATGTTTTAAAACTTATTTATGTCAATGAACTTGACTGATAGAAGTCGACAAGATTCGAGCTTCCAGGCGCTGATCCAGTGAGGTAGAAATGGTACGGACACACCAAGGTGTGTCCGTACCATTTCTACCTCACTGGATCAGCGCCTGGAAGCTCGAATTTTGTCTACTTCTATGAGTATCTTTCTACCGGACCTGCGCTGCTGACACCGGACGAGCCACGGCTGCAGATCCAATCTACCATCATATTAATACTTGACGTCTTCTGAGGTGTTGTGCTCTGAGGACAACCCTACTTGGTGAGTGCAATTTCACCTATCATCTGCATTTTATCATCTGACATAATTTCACTAGGGGCGCGTATCCCTTTCTTTTTGCTTTTTTCTGTGAATGAACTTGACTGGGAATCCGACCCTAAAGTCCAATTCTGGCCGCCGAAAGGAGTCCTGGCACAAACCGCACCAACCTGCTAAACAGTCTCAAGCCCAAGAGCTTCCTGTCTGTGTTGGGAAGAGTTATTGGTCTCCAATTCTCCACCATACTCGGATCCCTACCTTTTGACCCCAAAAAACAGCGTGGGCCACTTCATTGATCCCGAGTGCACAAGGTAAGACGCTCATTGAAGAACTTGGTCAAGAGAAGAGCTAAGATGTCCCTGAAGGTCTTAGACCACTCGGATGTTCATCCATCTGGATCAGGTCTAGCCCCTCCATCTCCAGTCTCACGTCCTCTTCACGGATTTCTTCTGCCACGATCCTAAGAGAAGGATCTATCCCAGATCAGGAACTTTTTCAGCCAAATAAGCCAACATTACGTCCTGATCTAGATCCTTCATCCCAAAGAATGATCTGACGACCTACAGTACTGATCTGGCCCGATTCAGGGATCCCGTACTATTAACCCTTCCTCTTTTATTCTTACTATTGGTTGACATTGAGCTGTTTCTTTAGGGATCAAGCAAGCAAAATCTCCCAAAACCCATCTCAAAAACTAAAGATGCTCGTCTCTGAGCAAGGCTTTGACTGCACAGATCTCCTCTGGACCTCCAGTGGAGATAAAGTCCTTGCCTCTTCAGAAAATGGAGATCAGGTGGCGCTCGAGCAATTTGTCGTCCACGTAGAATATCAATAGAAGAAATGACCCGGCACAGGCGCTTTGGTGCTTTTCCAATGATTTATTGATACACGAAGGGTTTACAGGGACGCATGCGCCTGTGCCGGGACATTTCTTCTATTCAACTTCCCTATTCAGAGATTTTCTGTCACCTCCAGAGCTGTATTCATAATTCTGCTGGATAGTGACTTGTTACGTGTACATCACTGTCACCTCCAGAGCTGCATTCATAATTCTGCTGGATAGTGACTTGTTACGTGTACAGCATTGTCACCTCCAGAGCTGCATTCATAATTCTGCTGGATAGTGACTTGTTATGTGTACAGCATTGTCACCTCCAGAGCTGTATTCATAATTCTGCTGGATAGTGACTTGTTACGTGTACAGCACTGTCACCTCCAGAGCTGCATTCATAATTCTGCTGGATAGTGACTTGTTACGTGTACATCACTGTCACCTCCAGAGCTGCATTCATAATTCTGCTGGATAGTGACTTGTTACGTGTACATCACTGTCACCTCCAGAGCTGCATTCATAATTCTGCTGGATAGTGACTTGTTACGTGTACAGCATTGTCACCTCCAGAGCTGCATTCATAATTCTGCTGGATAGTGACTTGTTACGTGTACATCACTGTCACCTCCAGAGCTGCATTCATAATTCTGCTGGATAGTGACTTGTTATGTGTACAGCATTGTCACCTCCAGAGCTGTATTCATAATTCTGCTGGATAGTGACTTGTTACGTGTACAGCACTGTCACCTCCAGAGCTGCATTCATAATTCTGCTGGATAGTGACTTGTTACGTGTACATCACTGTCACCTCCAGAGCTGCATTCATAATTCTGCTGGATAGTGACTTGTTACGTGTACATCACTGTCACCTCCAGAGCTGCATTCATAATTCTGCTGGATAGTGACTTGTTACGTGTACATCACTGTCACCTCCAGAGCTGCATTCATAATTCTGCTGGATAGTGACTTGTTACGTGTACAGCATTGTCACCTCCAGAGCTGTATTCATAATTCTGCTGGATAGTGACTTGTTACGTGTACAGCATTGTCACCTCCAGAGCTGTATTCATAATTCTGCTGGATAGTGACTTGTTATGTGTACAGCATTGTCACCTCTAGAGCTGCATTCATAATTCTGCTGGATAGTGACTTGTTACGTGTACAGCACTGTCACCTCCAGAGCTGCATTCATAATTCTGCTGGATAGTGACTTGTTACGTGTACAGCTCTGTCAACTCCAGAGCTGTATTCATAATTCTGCTGGATAGTGATTTGTTATGTGTACAGCATTGTCACCTCCAGAGCTGTATTCATAATTCTGCTGGATAGTGACTTGTTACGTGTACAGCACTGTCACCTCCAGAGCTGCATTCATAATTCTGCTGGATAGTGACTTGTTATGTGTACAGCACTGTCACCTCCAGAGCTGCATTCATAATTCTGCTGGATAGTGACTTGTTACGTGTACAGCATTGTCACCTCCAGAGCTGCATTCATAATTCTGCTGGATAGTGACTTGTTACGTGTACAGCACTGTCACCTCCAGAGCTGCATTCATAATTCTGCTGGATAGTGACTTGTTACATGTACAGCATTGTCACCTCCAGAGCTGCATTCATAATTCTGCTGGAGAGTGACTTGTTACGTGTACAGCATTGTCACCTCCAGAGCTGCATTCATAATTCTGCTGGACAGTGACTTGTTACGTGTACAGCATTGTCACCTCCAGAGCTGTATTCATAATTCTGCTGGATAGTGACTTGTTATGTGTACAGCATTGTCACCTCTAGAGCTGCATTCATAATTCTGCTGGATAGTGACTTGTTACGTGTACAGCATTGTCACCTCCAGAGCTGTATTCATAATTCTGCTGGATAGTGACTTGTTACGTGTACAGCACTGTCACCTCCAGAGCTGCATTCATAATTCTGCTGGATAGTGACTTGTTACATGTACAGCACTGTCAACTCCAGAGCTGTATTCATAATTCTGCTGGATAGTGATTTATGTGTACAGCACTGTCACCTCCAGAGCTGCATTCATAATTCTGCTGGATAGTGACGTGTTACATGTTCAGCATTGTCACCTCCAGAGCTGCATTCATAATTCTGCTGGATAGTAACTTGTTACGTGTACAGCACTGTCGCCTCCAGAGCTGTATTCATAATTCTGCTGGATAGTGACTTGTTACGTGTACAGCACTGTCACCTCCAGAGCTGCATTCATAATTCTGCTGGATAGTGACTTGTTACGTGTACATCACTGTCACCTCCAGAGCTGTATTCATAATTCTGCTGGATAGTGACTTGTTACGTGTACAGCACTGTCACCTCCAGAGCTGCATTCATAATTCTGCTGGAGAGTGACTTGTTACGTGTACAGCACTGTCACCTCTAGAGCTGCATTCATAATTCTGCTGGATAGTGACGTATTACATGTACAGCATTGTCACCTCCAGAGCTGCATTCATAATTCTGCTGGATAGTGACTTGTTATGTGTACAGCACTGTAACCTCCAGAGCTGCATTCATAATTCTGCTGGATAGTGACTTGTTACGTGTACAGCACTGTCACCTCCAGAGCTGCATTCATAATTCTGCTGGATAGTGACTTGTTACGTGTACATCACTGTCACCTCCAGAGCTGCATTCATAATTCTGCTGGATAGTGACTTGTTACATGTACAGCGCTGTCACCTCCAGAGCTGTATTCATAATTCTGCTGGATAGTGACGTGTTACATGTACAGCATTGTCACCTCCAGAGCTGCATTCATAATTCTGCTGGATAGTGACTTGTTACGTGTACAGCTTCGTCACCTCCAGCACTGCATTCATAATTCTGCTGGATAGTGACTTGTTACGTGTACATCACTGTCACCTCCAGAGCTGCATTCATAATTCTGCTGGATAGTGACTTGTTACGTGTACAGCACTGTCACCTCCAGCACTGCATTCATAATTCTGCTGGATAGTGACTTGTTACATGTACATCACTGTCACCTCCAGCACTGCATTCATAATTCTGCTGGATAGTGACTTGTTACATGTACATCACTGTCGCCTCCAGAGCTGTATTCATAATTCTGCTGGAGAGTGACTTGTTACGTGTACAGCACTGTCACCTCCAGAGCTGCATTCATAATTCTGCTGGATAGTGACTTGTTACATGTACAGCACTGTCGCCTCCAGAGCTGCATTCATAATTCTGCTGGATAGTGACTTGTTACATGTACAGCGCTGTCACCTCCAGAGCTGCATTCATAATTCTGCTGGATAGTGACTTGTTACATGTACAGCATTGTCACCTCCAGAGCTGCATTCATAATTCTGCTGGATAGTGACTTGTTACATGTACAGCATTGTCGCCTCCAGAGCTGTATTCATAATTCTGCTGGAAAGTGACTTGTTACGTGTACAGCACTGTCACCTCCAGAGCTGCATTCATAATTCTGCTGGATAGTGACTTGTTACGTGTACAGCACTGTCACCTCCAGAGCTGCATTCATAATTCTGCTGGATAGTGACTTGTTACGTGTACATCACTGTCACCTCCAGCACTGCATTCATAATTCTGCTGGATAGTGACTTGTTACGTGTACATCACTGTCACCTCCAGAGCTGCATTCATAATTCTGCTGGATAGTGACTTGTTACGTGTACATCACTGTCACCTCCAGAGCTGCATTCATAATTCTGCTGGATAGTGACTTGTTACGTGTACAGCATTGTCGCCTCCAGAGCTGCATTCATAATTCTGCTGGATAGTGACTTGTTACGTGTACAGCACTGTCACCTCCAGAGCTGCATTCATAATTCTGCTGGATAGTGACTTGTTACGTGTACATCACTGTCACCTCCAGAGCTGCATTCATAATTCTGCTGGAGAGTGACTTGTTACATGTACAGCACTGTCACCTCCAGCACTGCATTCATAATTCTGCTGGATAGTGACTTGTTACGTGTACAGCACTGTCACCTCCAGAGCTGCATTCATAATTCTGCTGGAAAGTGACTTGTTACATGTACAGCACTGTCACCTCCAGAGCTGCATTCATAATTCTGCTGGATAGTGACTTGTTACGTGTACATCACTGTCACCTCCAGAGCTGCATTCATAATTCTGCTGAAACCCAATAATGCAGTGCACTCTGGTTACCAGTGTGCAGCTTGGGATGTGACTCTAGTACAGGATGAAAAAAAAAAAAAAACCTCATGAATAGATCAGTTATTCCAACTATGTGTAAAATTTTCAAAGTTTTATTCTTTAATAATTGTTGATCAATACAAGATCATTATAGCAAAGTAGTTACAATGTTATTCATCATTTATATTGTATAATTTACATAGACTTTAAAGGGGTACTCCGGTGCGCCAGCGCTCTGAACATTTTGTAGCTGAAGGCCATGATCGTGACGTCTCGACCACGCCCCTCGTGATGTCATGCCACGCCCCTCTATTCATGTCTAGAGGAGGGGGCGTGTAAGCAGACACGCCCTCTCCCATAGACATGAATGGACGGGGGGTGTTGTGATGTCACAAGGGGCGTGGCCGTGATGTCACAACCACTGCCGCAGTAACCCAGCATTTGTTTAGAACACCGGGTGCTGCGGGGGCCCCACGATCAGACATCTTCTGCTCTCTCATTTGGATAGGATAAGATGTCTAGCAGCGGAGTACGATGTAAATCACTGATCTATAGATTTAGATTGTGTCTTAAACTCCAATCACCTCCAGAGCTGCATTCATAATTCTGCTGGCTGCTCATTTTATAACAACAAACTAACTGAACATATATTCATCATTTATACTAAATACTTTACATCTATCCAGCACTATCAACCTGATTAATTGATCAGCTGGAGTGATCAAACACCTGACCCTCAGCCAGAGGATTCTTGGGAAATGCTGGGAGTTGTAGTTTTGCAACAGCTGGAGGCACCCTGGGTAACATCCAGCACTATCAACCTGATAAATTGATCAGCTGGAGTGATCAAACACCTGACCCTCACCCAGAGGATTCATGGGAAGAACAAACTAACCGCATGTACAGTGGCATTTCCTGTGCAGCTTTGGCTGTGTCTAGAGTATAAGAGCTGATAAAACCTTCTGTTCTGCAAACCTTCTTTGCAGTTTTGCAGAATTTGAGCAGAATTTCAGCTTAAAGGGGTTTTCCAGGAAAAAACTTGATAGATATATATATATATATATATATATATATATATATATATATATATATATATATATATCAACTGGCTCCAGAAAGTTAAACAGATTTGTAAATTACTTCTATTAAAAAATATTAATCCTTTCAGTACTTATGAGCTGCTGAAGTTGAGTTGTTCTTTTCTGTCTAAGTGCTCTCTGATGACACGTGTCTCGGGAACTGTCCAGAGTAGAAGCAAATCCCCATAGCAAACCTCTTCTACTCTGTGCAGTTCCTGAGACAAGCAGAGATGTCAGCAGAGAGCACTGTTGTCAGACAGAAAAGAACAACTCAACTTCAGCAGCTGATAATTATCGGAAGGATTAAACATTTTTAATAGAAGTAATTTACAAATCTGTTTAACTTTCAGGAGGCAGTTGATATAAATAAAAAAATTAAAAAAAAATAAAGTTTTTTTTTTTCTGGAATACCCCTTTAAGTTCTGTATGCTCAAAATACAAAATTCTGCCAAAATTCAAAGCCCCATTGAGTTTAATGGGATTCTGCCTGGAATTCTGCAAAATGTAAAGACACGTTTAATGTTTTTGCAGAATACGGAAAGCTGAATTTCCGCTGCGGAAATTCTGCCATATGAATGGGACAGCAGAAACCCCATTCAATTCGATGTGCAGTAAATTTTGCAGAATTTCCGAGCTGAATTTTTCCAGCAGATGCCACTCAGAAATTCTGCGCCCTTAAACTCCAATCGCATCCAGAGCTGCATTTATAATTCTGCTGGCTTGCCATTTCATAACAATGGACTAACAGACAAACAGTGGCACTTTGAGAGCAGCTTTGGGTGTGCATGGGGCAGTGTTTCTCCACCAGGGTGCCTCCAGCTGTTTAAAAACTACAACTCCCAGCATGGCCGGACAGCCAACGGCTGTCCGGGCATGCTGGGAGTTGTAGTTTTGCAACAACTGGAGGCACCCTGGTTGGGAAACACTGGTCTAATGAGTTCACCTGGGTAACATCCAGCACAAACAACCTGATAGGATGATCAGCTGGAGTGATCAAACACCTGACCCTCTGCCAGAGGATTTGTGGGAAATGCTGGGAGTTGTAGTTTTGCAACAGCTGGAGGCACCCTGGTTGGGAAACACCGGTCTAATTAGTTCACCTGGGTAACATCTAGCAAAATTAACCAGATAGAATGAACATCTGGAGTGATCAAATACCTGACCCTCAGCCAGATGATTAATGGGAAATGCTGGAATGAAGTGGGGTTTTGCAACAGCTGGAGGCACCCGGGTCGGGAAACACTGGTCTAATGAGTTCACCTGGGTAACATCCAGCACAATCAACCTGATAGGATGATCAGCTGGAGTGATCAAGCACCTAACCCTCTGCCAGAGGATTTGTGGGAAATTCTAGGAGTTGTAGTTTTGCAACAGCTGGAGGCACCCTGGTTGGGAAACACTGGTCTGATGAGTTCACCTGGGTAACATCTAGCACAATTAACCTGATAGAATGAACAGCTGGAGTGATCAAATACCTGACCCTCAGCCAGAGGATTAATGGTAAATGCGGGAATGAGGTGTGGTTTTGCAACAGCTGGAGGCACACTGGCTCGGAAACACTCATCTGGAGTATATAAGATGATATAACAAGAATAGAACACTTATTTCAAGTATACGGAAGGTTTTTCTGTGCCGTTACACTGTTTACCCCATTTATAGTAGATTTAGCCTCTAATTGGCGTGGCCCTTTAAGTGTAATTTCCTGGATCGCGGTTATGCAAAACGAATAAAAAAGTGGCGTCTCATCGTTTTCTTATCATCTGGGACTATGAGAAGAACAGGACGGAAGAAAAAAAAATAGTAATAATTATCTGGCGGTGACCGCGGAGCGACGCGAGCGACTTGCGTGTGACCCTCTCTCATAACAAACCCTCCGAGGGGAAAACTTGTCCTCCCATTTCCATAATTAATTTGCATAGTGCGCAGAATTGTGGAGCGTAAATGAAATCGCTTCCTAATAATAACGCCGGGTCCTCGGTCTAGACGCCGCGCAGGACATGTTTAATGGTCTCCGTACCTCGCTGTAATCACTCCGAGGACGCCTCCGGGGGACGCCAGCCTCACAAATAATATTAATCACTAGGGATTAACTACTGCAAATTATTCGGAGGGAAAATAATAATATAACCCCCCCCCCCCCTCCCGGCCCCCGATTAGGCCACACTCCACGCAAAGAGAATAAAGGCCGAAGCCCTCGAGTCAATTGTCGTATAATAACACATTTAAGGAATTTACTACAATCGGAATGAAAGTGACAGCAAAGAGGACAAACTCCTCCCCCTTTATTAAAGGGGCTTCTGGGTAGTCAGTGGTCCCATAGTACAGGGGGACCCTCAATACAAAACCATTAGGGTTGTCCCATTCGATACATTTTGGGATTATGCATATATGAGAATTGTTCAGATGATGACATGATCAGGAGGATTCCTTTAATACTGATGCCGGAGGTCACATTCAAGTCTATGGGGCCCCCATCATAATTTTTTTGAGGAAATCTGTTGGATCACATGAGTCTTGAAGCAATTCTCAGACTACGAGATTGCCCGGGAAGTTTAAAGGGGTCATCCCACGTAAGGTAACTTTGGTAATGAAGTATCATGCACTAATGGAGATGCTTACCAAGGATCTGTGCTTGTGTTGGTGGTAAATGGCCGTGTCCAGTGTCCCCCATCACTCTGCTGGCTTGTTTTTTGGGAACTAGGTACTTTCTGTTCCTTCAGACTAGGCGGGAGGGGATTTATTTCCCTCCCACACATTGGTTGCCCCACCCATTGCAGCACAGCCACGCCTCCTATGATCACATGACTTGCCCAATGTCACCTGACACATGAGCTGTGGATCTGAGTGATGATGAATGGACGCACACGTGTACCGGTAACATCATCGGGGGCTGACCTCACACACAACAGATGAAGCAGCCAAGCCCCCTTTCAGCACCTGACTTATGATGTGCTGTCTCGGGCCACACAGCAAGCTGGGAAAGGTCCAGGACAACACTCATTTTGTAGGCAGCAAAAAATTAAAGGGGTTCTCCACCATAAGGTGATTTTAGTACTTACATGCCAGACATGGACATGCTTGAGAAGGATCTGTGCTTGTCTTGGGGCTAAATGGCTTTGTTGTGAGATTACCATAATGCTGTGGCTATCTTTTTGTGAACTGGCTATTTCATGTTGGAGTTTCCTTGTTTGTAAGTGTGAGGTACTTTTTCTCCCTTCCACAAATCAGCCATCACACCCACTGATATACACCTGTGCTCCCTTCAATGCCATAGACCAATGTTTTCTAATCAGGGTGCCTCCAGCTGTTGAAAAACTACAATTCCATGCAGAATAATCTCCCTCCCACCCAGCAGTCACTCCACCCATTGAAGCACGGACAGGCTCCCTGTCATCCCCTGACTAGTAATGTAATGTCTCGGGCCACACTGCGACCTGGGGAAACCTGAGACACATGGGGAATGTTGGGATGTATTGACTGTGAGAGTCTTGAATTAAATGGGCAAAGTCAGAATCAAACATGTCTTATATGTTGTACATATTGAGAAAACATTAACCTTCACAAATTCTTCATTAAAAAATTTATCTTCTTTTTATAAAAATTGTGGCTTATAAAAAAAAAAAAAGACCACTAAGGGTCCCCATACAATCAAGGACATAATCCTGTCCGGCTGCAGCATCATCTTTGTCCCAGCTGAAGCACAGGCTGGGACAAAGTCCAGGAAGTGAGGGTGGAACTGGCACTCATCTGTGCTCACTCCTGTCCTATCAGACTGCAGCATGAAAACAGAGAGGAGGGGGTTACAGAGCAGTCTGCAGTGATTGGATAAAGAGACCCAGCACAGCACAGCAGACTATGGGAGGAAGTGAATTAATGGTGATTTAGGGCGGGCTCAGTGCTTGCCTTGGACACGCCCTTTCCTGAGCAGTGGATGTCAGAATGAATGAGCAGGAGAGGGATTTGTGACCCAACTACAGAAGCTAGACACATAAATGTAATGTCCGTTTCTGTGTTTTTGCATTTTTCTGCTTTAGTGTCCAGTGTGAACAGTGCTCTGTATTTCCTGACCAGTTTAGTGTAGTGTTGCTCACGAATATTCGCAATGCGAATTTTATTCGCGAATATCGCATATTCGCGAATTCGCGAATATTCGCGAATATAGCACTATATATTCGTAATTACGAATATTCGTTTAAAAAAAAAAAAATTTCACAGTACACATCACAGTGATCACCCCTCTCTGCTTCCAGCTTGTGTGGTGTAAAGAAGGCTCTAATACTACTGTGTGAGACTGGCGTGCAAATTTTTGCATATGCAAAATTTATATATGCAAATTTTCACATATGCAAATTTTCGCATATGTTAATTTTGAATATGTAAATTTTCGCAAATGCGAAAATAAAACGAGAATATTACGAATATGCGAATTTAGCGAATATATGACGAATATTCGTCCATATATTCGCGAATATTCGCGAATTCGAATATGGCCTATGCCGCTCAACACTAGTTTAGTGTTCTGACATTCAGTTAACCTGTTCATCCCCTGCATCTCCTGGTTCTGTCTGCTGTATACTTATCCCCATATCTAGTCTAGTTCATATTATCATGTCTGCCGTTAATCTTGATTCCGGTTTCTGAACTGTATTTTAGTATGCTATATCCTGCCTTGTTTGTATTTATATAGCTGTTTGTTGGTTATATTGTATTCCCGTTATGTTCCTGACTTGTCAGTTCCGTTTGTTTTGTTGACTTCGACGTCCATGCACTTTAGCGCTAGGAAGGGACCAGCTCCAAGTTGTCGATCCGTCATTTAGGGCAGATGGGCAAGTAGGAAGGGAAAGATGTCTTAGGGCAGCTTAGGGCTCACTTTTTCCTCCTCCCGTTCATGACAATAAAGACATGTAAAGAATCTTCATGACCTAGTGAGTAACATATAGAAGCATTACAGGTAGGTACACTTTAAGGCCTTTTGTCTACATGTAGGTACACAGTGTCCCTATGGCTCCATACCACCAAACCATAAGTATTCTGTATGCCGTCATACACTCTTCCCAAAAAGCAATGCATCCTTATACATATGACATCTGATAGGACCTTAGACTCAGACACAGCAGAAAACATGTATTACAGATAGGCTATATGTATGGTGCCATAGATGTCCCAAGAGATGCACTCTAATATGGGGTGGGGTTATGAAAATAAACCCCCCAAAGTGGGAATGTGTATGAAGTTTTTGGGCAGGGATTAATTGTTCTGCAAACAGGATTTAAGATGCTGGGAGGGTGGTGAGAATCTTGTGTGGTAGTGGCGTGGGGGTGTGAGGTGCAGGGCAGATGTTATTACCCTAGGGGCAGATGGTAGTAACCCCTTGTGTTCGTGACGCCAGGGCGTGGTTTAGCCTTAACCACCCGAAGGTATACCGCTTGATCCTGGGCTAGGCACGTGGGCAATAAAGACTCAGACGCCAAGTTACGGACAACAGAAGCTTTACTGAGGGTAGACAGGTGTTACAGTCTATACAGTTCAGCCAGGGCCCAAGGAGGTGACCAGTGACACAGAGACCTCACAGGTTTGCTGGGACTTGTAGTGGAAGGGAGAGTTTAGTGCAGGTCACGCTGGATAGACAACAGACTTAACTTGACTGACAGGGCTATGACTTTAGCTTACAGTGCACGTGACTTGTGGCTGTAGGACTTGATTTGTGGCTGCAGGACTTGACTTGAGGCTGCAGGACTTGGCTTGAGGCTGCAGGACTTGACTTGAGGCTGCAGGACTTGGCTTGAGGCTGCAGGACTTGACTTGAGGCTGCAGGACTTGACTTGAGGCTGCAGGACTTGGCTTGAGGCTGCAGGACTTGACTTGAGGCCTCCAATGCTCTGGACATACACTCTGAGACGTCTTGACTGGACTGGACCTCAGGAACAAGAGAGAGAGAGGCTCCACCCAGGGTTTATATAAGAGAGACTAGCAGGGAGCCCATAGGTCTCCTTTGGGGTCAACTGGTCACTAGTACTTCCTGGGTAACATTCACATGGTAAATGTATTAAAGCTACAATACACAATAAAATATACACCTTATATACATGAGGGTTACAACTGCAGGGGGTCCTGGGGACACGGAGAGGCAGGAAGGTACGGGAAAACTTCATCCTGTACTGGGCCACCACACTTGAATCTATATAGAGAATACTGTAGGTGAATACAGAGAATACTGTGGGACTGGGTATGGGGGGGGGGGGGACTCCCAAATATACATTGATGTCTGATCCATTGTTCTTTGGAAACATAAGCTGCCATCACATTCCTTTTTCTATTAAGAACTCATGCACACTCAGCTGAGGTGAGCATGCACATGTATGGGGGATCTCAACAAGATGTCTGTCAAATGAGCATAAGTCCTTGTCATATGTAATTACTAAGCTACAATGTATAGTACCATATACTCTTCCAACAGTAACGCGTGGATACCTCCGAACCATCCTGTTGTTTCCCCGCTCTTGTGAATATGCTGCGTATGTAGATATCCTCATGTATTGCTCTAGATTCCCATCAAACATCAAACCCGTCAACAAAAAGTGCTAGAAAAAATGCTGTAAAAGATACGAAAAGAGCCCTGGAGGGATTCTCTGAGCTGAGAGCAGAACATTTATATTAGCTGTAAATGGGTCAAAAGAAACTATTATTGACTCACCTTTACATCCCGCACCCCCAGTGTTAGGGCGGCGGGGGATTACAAAGGTGAATACATTGTTTTGTATTTTTTGTTTTTTTTATTTTAACCCATTGATTTATTTTTATTTATTTATTTATTATTATTATTTTAAATCCTGAATAATCCAGTTAAAGGGGTACTCTGCTGCTAGACATCTTAAAGGGGTACTACCGTGGAAAACTTTTTCTTTTTTTTTTTTTAATCAACTGGTGCCAGAAAGTTAAACAGGTTTGTAAATTACTTCTATTAAAAAATCTTAATCCTTCTAGTACTTTTTAGGGGCTGTATACTACAGAGGAAATGTTTATCTTTTTAGATTTCTCTTATGTCACGAGCACAGTGCTCTCTACTCACCTCTTCTGTTCATTTTAGGACAGAGCAGGAGAAAGTCCCCATAGCAAACATATGCTGCTCTGGACAGTCCCTAAAATGGACAGCAGAGGTCAGCAGAGATCACTGTGGTCATGACAGAAGAGAAATCCAAAAAGATAAACATTTACAGAGGGGTTCCTGTGGCAGTGGCCGTGATGTCACGCCACACCCCCTCCATTCATGTCTATGGGAGGGGGCGTGTCGACCGACACGACCCCTCCCATAGACATGAATGGAGGGGGCGTTACAAGTGGCGTGATTGTGACAAAATGTTCAGAACACTCTAGCACCAGAGTACCATTTTGAGGGAAAGAAACATTTTTTTATCCCAAAAATAATAAAAAGAAAATTCAAACACTCTTGTCCCCCAGATGAACCCGTACAGGCGAAACCCAGGTGCCTGATGCGGATTTGTGTTGAAGAGTGAAAATGAACATAATTCCCGCTCAGCCAATCGCTTGTCACCATTTGCTCCACCAGACTGAGTTGTGAACAAATCTTCATTGTCTGGTTAATTTGAAAAAAAAAAATTTAAAATAAAGAAATTTAAATAAATAAACCTAAACCATATAAAACAAAGATTTAAAATTAATTTCTAAAGTTAAATTTGTATATATATTTGATGTACATTTCATATATTTGACAAATCTATTTACAATTTTTCTTCTTATTTGTCCTGTTTATATTTTTACAATGATATTTATTCTTAACTATTAAAAATTAATTAAATTGTTATAAGATGTAGTAATTTAGGTAATTTTTAATCGTCTTATTTATAATTTCTCTTCTTATCATTTTTCCGAATTTAGAATTTTTTACCCTTTATTAAAAAAAATTATAATTTAGAGAGTAACTAGATATAAAGTTATTAAGTGGCTTCAATTTTAAATTTGAAAGTTAAAAACATTTTTAGAAAAGTATTAAAAAAAATATATATGAAAATTTGAGCTGGCGTGCGATCAGTCAGCGGAGACGTTTCTTCTTACTGATCATACGAGGCCGCTGCAGAGAAACCTTTACTCCATTAACACAGACAGCGAGTGCAATTGCTTCATATGATCCGATTTCCATTAGAGATAACTGCAATAAACAGCCGCGTATAGAAGCGAAATTAAAGCCAAATTGACTATGTGGCAAAACGCATCATAAATTACGATTATTGTGTCCGGCCCGCTAACATTATCCCAGCGCCAATTCATCTTAATGCCTCTGATTAAAACATCCCGGCTAATTCCATCTCGGAGCGCGGAGTTTATTTATGCATAATCAAATTAATTACATTCTGAAAGATCTTTAACACGTTAATCCATTTGTATCGGCCGTCCGAGAAAAAAAGAAAAGCCTCGCTGGACGCCACGGCCCACGCTCCTGACATAATGGGCAATTCACCGGCAGCTGAGAAGTTATATTAAAGGAAGGATCGGGCTCAGTGTGAAATCATTAGAGCAACGAGTGAGCGGGAGACGGCCGGGCCTCGCCGAGGATCCTGAACAGCACGAAACCTTCTCATCTTATTGTCTCCCGCACAACAGGAATTTCTCTTCTCTTTTATTTTCTTCAATAATCTCCTTCCCAGCTCAATGGAGACTTATAGCAAAAGAGAGGAAGAAGGGCAAAGAGGTGCAGGACAGAAGGGGGTTAAAATGTTTTGTTTTGGGAAGATTTTAGGGTTTGTCTGGGATTTTTGGCGCAACTTTAAAAGAAGAGGAAAAATCACAAACCAATTATTCCTGTTACTGAGCTCTATGGATAGAAGAATATATGGCTAAAGGTGGATGGATGGATATAAGATAGATAGATATGAGAGAGATAGATAGATAGATAGATAGATAGATAGATAGATAGATATGAGAGAGATAGATAGATAGATATGAGATAGATAGATATGAGATAGATAAATAGATAGATATGAGATAGATAGATATGAGATAGATAGATATGAGATAGATAGATATGAGATAGATAGATAAATAAGAGATTGAGATAGATATGAGATAGATAGAGAGATATGATAGAGAAGAGTTATATATGAGATAGATAGATATGAGATAGATAAATAAGAGTTTGAGATAGATAGATAGATAGATAGATAGATATGAGATAGATATGGATAGAAAGATAATGGGTAGATAGATAGACACAAAAGAACATAGCAGCATACAAGGAAGAGACGTATGGCTTTACTCACCAAACATCAGAGTGAAGTTTCGGGCGTCTTACACAGTCATTTTCAAGTAACAAATGGTAAAAAAAATAGTTAAATAGTATAAATAGTTTACAAAGCTCATTAACATTATTTGTACAATTATACAAAATCAATAAATATACAGAATATGTGCAGTTAATATTACAGATATGGGGTTTATATTAAAAATTTAAAAATCGGCGGGGTCTGTACAGTATATACGAGTGCAGTGCGGCTGGATCTGTACAGTATATATCAGTGCAGTGCGGCGGGGTCTGTACAATGTATATGACTGCAGTGCGGCTGGGTCTGTACAGTATATATGAGTGCAGTGAGGCTGGGTCTGTACAGTGTATATGAGTGCAGTGCGGCTGGGTCTGTACAGTGTATATGACTGCAGTGCGGCTGGGTCTGTACAGTATATATGAGTGCAGTGCGGCTGGGTCTGTACAGTATATATGAGTGCTGTGAGGCTGGGTCTGTACAGTGTATATGAGTGCAGTGCGGCTGGGTCTGTACAGTGTATATGACTGCAGTGCGGCTGGGTCTGTACAGTGTATATGAGTGCAGTGCGGCTGGGTTTGTACAGTATTTATGAGTGCAGTGCGGCTGGGTCTGTACAGTATATATGAGTGCAGTAAGGCTGGGTCTGTACAGTATATATGAGTGCAGCGCGGCTGGGTCTGTACAGTATATATGAGTGCAGTGCGGCTGGGTCTGTACAGTATATATGAGTGCAGTGCGGCAGGGTCTGCACAGTATATATGAGTGCAGTGCGGCTGGGTCTGTACAGTATATATGAGTGCAGTGCGGCTGGGTCTGTACAGTATATATGAGTGCAGTGCGGCTGGGTCTGTACAGTGTATATGAGTGCAGTGCGGCTGGGTCTGTACAGTATATATGAGTGCAGTGTGGCTGGGTCTGTACAGTATATACAAGTGCAGTGCGGCTGGATCTGTACAGTATATATGAGTGCAGTGCGGCTGGGTCTGTACAGTATATATGAGGGCAGTGCGGCTGGGTCTGTACAGTATATATGAGTGCAGTGCGGCTGGGTCTGTACAGTATATATGAGTGCAGTGCGGCTGGGTCTGTACAGTATATATGAGTGCAGTGCGGCTGGGTCTGTACAGTATATATGAGTGCAGTGCGGCTGGGTCTGTACAGTATATATGAGTGCAGTGCGGCTGGGTCTGTACAGTATATATGAGTGCAGTGCGGCTGGGTCTGTACAGTATATATGAGTGCAGTGCGGCTGGATCTGTACAGTATATATGAGTGCAGTGCGGCTGGGTCTGTACAGTATATATGAGTGCAGTACGGCTGGGTCTGTACAGTATATATATGAGTGCAGTGCGGCTGGGTCTGTACAGTATATATGAGTGCAGTGCGGCTGGGTCTGTACAGTGTATATGAGTGCAGTGCAACTGGGTCTGTACAGTATATATGAGTGCAGTGCGGCTGGGTCTGTACAGTATATGTGAGTGCAGTGCGGCTGGGTCTTTACAGTATATATGTGAGTGCAGTGCGGCTGGGTCTGTACAGTGTATATGAGTGCAGTGGGGCTGGGTCTGTACAGTATATATGAGTGCAGTGCGGCTGGGTCTGTACAGTATATATGAGTGCAGTGCGGCTGGGTCTGTACAGTATATATGAGTGCAGTGCGGCTGGGTCTGTACAGTATATACGAGTGCAGTGCGGCTGCGTCTGTACAGTGTATATGAGTGCAGTGCGGCTGGGTCTGTAGAGTTGATATATTTTAGCGCAGTGCGGCTGGGTCTTTACAGTGTATATAAGTGCAGTGCGGCTGGGTCTGTACAGTATATATGAGTGCAGTGCGGCTGCGTCTGTACAGTGTATATGAGTGTAGTGTGGCTTGGTCTATACTGTATATATGACTGCAGTGCGGCTGGGTCTGTACAGTATATATGAGTGCAGTGCGGCTGGGTCTGTACAGTATATATGAGGGCAGTGTAGCTGGGTCTGTACAGTATATATGAGTGCAGTGCGGCTGGGTCTGTACAGTATATATGAGTGCAGTGCGGCTGGGTCTGTACAGTATATATGAGTGCAGTGAGGCTGGGTCTGTACAGAATATATGAGTGCAGTGCGGCTGGGTCTGTACAGTATATATGAGTGCAGTGCGGCTGGGTCTGTACAGTGTATATGAGTGCAGTGCAACTGGGTCTGTACAGTATATATGAGTGCAGTGCGGCTGGGTCTGTACAGTATATATGAGTGCAGTGTGGCTGGGTCTGTACAGAATATATGAGTGCAGTGCGGCTTGGTCTGTACAGTATATATGAGTGCAGTGCGGCTGGGTCTGTACAGTATATATGAGTGCAGTGCGGCTGGGTCTGTACAGTATATATGAGTGCAGTGCGGCTGGGTCTGTACAGTATATATGAGTGCAGTGTGGTTTGGTCTGTACAGTTGATATATTTTAGTGCAGTGCGGCTGGGTCTGTACAGTATATATGAGTGCAGTGGGGTTTGGTCTGTACAGTATATATGAGTGCAGTGCGGCTGGGTCTGTACAGTGTATATGAGTGCAGTGGGGCTGGGTCTGTACAGTATATATGAGTGCAGTGCGGCTGGGTCTGTACAGTATATATGAGTGCAGTGTGGCTGGGTCTGTACAGTATATATGAGTGCAGTGCGGCTGGGTCTGTACAGTATATATGAGTGCAGTGCGGCTGGGTCTGTACAGTATATATGAGTGCAGTGCGGCTGGGTCTGTACAGTATATATGAGTGCAGTGCGGCTGGGTCTGTACAGTATATATGAGTGCAGTGCGGATGGGTCTGTACAGCATATATGAGTGCAGGGCGGCAGGATCTGTACAATATATATGAGTGCAGTGTGGCTGGGTCTATACTGTATATATGACTGCAGTGCGGCTGGATCTGTACAGTATATATGAGTGCAGTGCGGCTGGATCTGTACAGTATATATGAGTGCAGTGCGGCTGGGTCTGTACAGTATATATGAGTGCAGTGCGGCTGCGTCTGTACAGTGTATATGAGTGCAGTGCGGCTGGGTCTGTAGAGTTGATATATTTTAGCGCAGTGCGGCTGGGTCTTTACAGTGTATATAAGTGCAGTGCGGCTGGGTCTGTACAGTATATATGAGTGCAGTGCTGCTGCGTCTGTACAGTGTATATGACTGCAGTGTGGCTGGGTCTATACTGTATATATGACTGCAGTGCGGCTGGGTCTGTACAGTATATATGAGTGCAGTGCGGCAGGGTCTGTACAGTATATATGAATGCAGTGCGGCTGGATCTGTACAGTGTATATGAGTGCAGTGCGGCTGGGTCTGTACAGTATATATGAGTGCAGTGCGGCTGGGTCTGTACAATGTATATGAGTGCAGTGCAACTGGGTCTGTACAGTATATATGAGTGCAGTGCGGCTGGGTCTGTACAGTATATACGAGTGCAGTGCGGCTGGATTTGTACAGTATATATAAGTGCAGTGCAGCTGGGTCTGTACAGTATATATGAGGCCAGTGCGGCTGAATCTGTACTGTGTATATGAGTGCAGTGCGGCTTGGTCTGTACAGTATATATGAGTGCAGTGCGGCTGGGTCTGTACAGTATATATGAGTGCAGAGCGGCTGGGTCTGTAGAGGATATATGAGTGCAGTGCGGCTGGGTCTGTACAGTATATATGAGTGCAGTGCGGCTGGGTCTGTACAGTATATATGAGTGCAGTGCGGCTGGGTCTGTAGAGTATATATGAGTGCAGTGCGGCAGGGTCTGTACAGTATATATGTGTGCAGTGCGGCTGGGTCTGTACAGTATATATGAGTGCACTGCGGCTTGGTCTGTACAGTATATATGAGTGCAGTGCGGCTGGGTCTGCAGAGTATATATGAGTGCAGTGCGGCAGGGTCTGTACAGTATATATGAGTGCAGTGCGGCTGGGTCTGTACAGTGTATATGAGCGCAGTGCGGCTGGGTCTGTACAGTATATATGAGTGCAGTGCGGCTGGGTCTGTACAGTATATATGAGTGCAGTGCGGCTGGGTCTGTACAGTATATATGAGTGCAGTGTGGCTGGGTCTGTACAGTGTATATGAGCGCAGTGCGGCTGGGTCTGTACAGTATATATGAGTGCAGTGTGGCTGGGTCTGTACATTATATATGAGTGCAGTGCGGCTTGGTCTGTACAGTGTATATGAGTGCTATGAGTGCAGTGCGGCTGGGTCTGTACAGTGTATATGAGTGCAGTGCGGCTGGGTCTGTACATTATATATGAGTGCAGTGCGTCTGGGTCTGTACAGTATATATGAGTGCAGTGCGGCTAGGTCTGTACAGTGTATATGAGTGCAGTGCGGCTGGATCTGTACAGTATATATGAGTGCAGTGCGTCTGGGTCTGTACAGTATATATGAGTACAGTGTGGCTGGGTCTGTACAGTATATATGAGCGCAGTGCGGCTGGGTCTGTAGAGTATATATGAGTGCAGTGCGGCAGGGTCTGTACAGTACATATGAGTGCAGTGCGGCTGGGTCTGTACAGTATATATGAGTGCAGTGTGGCTGGGTCTGTACAGTATATATGAGTGCAGTGCGGCTGGATTTATACAGTATATATGAGTGCAGTGCGGCTGGATCTGTACAGTATATATGAGGCCAGTGCGGCTGGGTCTGTACAGTATATATGAGTGCAGTTCGGCTTGGTCTGTACAGTATATATGAGTGCAGTGCTGCTGGGTCTGTACAGTATATATGAGTGCAGTGCGGCTGGGTCTGTACAGTATATATGAGTGCAGTGCGGCTGGGTCTGTACAGTGTATATGAGTGCAGTGCGGCTGGGTCTGTACAGTATATATGAGTGCAGTGCGGCTGGGTCTGTACAGTGTATATGAGTGCAGTGCGGCTGGGTCTGTACAGTATATATGAGTGCAGTGCGGCTGGGTCTGTACAGTATATATGAGGGCAGTGTAGCTGGGTCTGTACAGTATATATGAGTGCAGTGCGGCTGGGTCTGTACAGTATATATGAGCGCAGTGCGGCTGGGTCTGTACAGTATATATGAGTGCAGTAAGGCTGGGTCTGTACAGAATATATGAGTGCAGTGCGGCTGGGTCTGTACAGTATATATGAGTGCAGTGCGGCTGCGTCTGTACAGTGTATATGAGTGCAGTGCGGCTGGGTCTGTAGAGTTGATATATTTTAGCGCAGTGCGGCTGGGTCTTTACAGTGTATATAAGTGCAGTGCGGCTGGGTCTGTACAGTATATATGAGTGCAGTGCGGCTGCGTCTGTACAGTGTATATGAGTGCAGTGTGGCTGGGTCTATACTGTATATATGACTGCAGTGCGGCTGGGTCTGTACAGTATATATGAGTGCAGTGCGGCAGGGTCTGTACAGTATATATGAGTGCAGTGCGGCTGGATCTGTACAGTGTATATGAGTGCAGTGCAACTGGGTCTGTACAGTATATACGAGTGCAGTGCGGCTGGGTCTGCAGAGTATATATGAGTGCAGTGCGGCTGGGTCTGTACAGTATATACGAGTGCAGTGCGGCTGGGTCTGCAGAGTATATATGAGTGCAGTGCGGCAGGGTCTGTACAGTATATGTGAGTGCAGTGCGGCTGGGTCTGTACAGTGTATATGAGCGCAGTGCGGCTGGGTCTGTACAGTATATATGAGTGCAGTGCGGCTGGGTCTGTACAGTATATATGAGTGCAGTGCGGCTGGGTCTGTACAGTGTATATGAGTGCAGTGCGGCTGGGTCTGTACAGTATATATGAGTGCAGTGCGGCTGGGTCTGTACAGTGTATATGAGTGCAGTGCGGCTGGGTCTGTACAGTATATATGAGTGCAGTGCGGCTGGGTCTGTACAGTATATATGAGTGCAGTGCAGCTGGGTCTGTACAGTGTATATGAGTGCAGTGCGGCTGGGTCTGTACAGTATATATGAGTGCAGTGTGGCTGGGTCTGTACAGTGTATATGAGTGCAGTGCGGCTGGGTCTGTACAGTATATATGAGTGCAGTGCTGCTTGGTCTGTACAGTGTATATGAGTGCAGTGCGGTTTGGTCTGTATAGTATATATGAGTGCAGTGCGGCTGGGTCTGTACAGTATATATGAGTGCAGTGCGGCTGGATCTGTACAGTATATATGAGTGCAGTGTGGCTGGGTCTGTACAGTGTATATGAGCGCAGTGCGGCTGGGTCTGTACAGTATATATGAGTGCAGTGTGGCTGGGTCTGTACATTATTTATGAGTGCAGTGCGGCTTGGTCTGTACAGTGTATATGAGTGCTATGAGTGCAGTGTGGCTGGGTCTGTACAGTGTATATGAGTGCAGTGCGGCTGGGTCTGTACATTATATATGAGTGCAGTGCGTCTGGGTCTGTACAGTATATATGAGTGCAGTGCGGCTAGGTCTGTACAGTGTATATGAGTGCAGTGCGGCTGGATCTGTACAGTATATATGAGTGCAGTGCGTCTGGGTCTGTACAGTATATATGAGTGCAGTGCGGCTGGGTCTGTACAGTGTATATGAGTGCAGTGTGGCTGGGTCTGTACAGTATATATGAGTGCAGTGCGGCTGGGTCTGTTGAGTATATATGAGTGCAGTGCGGCTGGGTCTGTACAGTATATATGAGTGCAGTGCGACTGGGTCTATACTGTATATATGAGTGCAGTGCGGTTGGGTCTGTACAGTATATATGAGTGCAGTGCGGCTGGGTCTGTACAGTATAAATGAGTGCAGTGCGGCTGGGTATGTACAATATATATGAGTGCAGTGCGGCTGAGTCTGTACAGTATATATGAGTGCAGTGTGGCTGGGTCTGTACAGTATATATGAGCGCAGTGCGGCTGGGTCTGTACAGTATATATGAGTGCAGTGCGGCTGGGTCTGTAGAGTATATATGAGTGCAGTGCGGCAGGGTCTGTACAGTACATATGAGTGCAGTGCGGCTGGGTCTGTACAGTATATATGAGTGCAGTGTGGCTGGGTCTGTACAGTATATATGAGTGCAGTGTGGCTGGATTTGTACAGTATATATGAGTGCAGTGCGGCTGGATCTGTACAGTATATATGAGGCCAGTGCGGCTGGGTCTGTACAGTATATATGAGTGCAGTTTGGCTTGGTCTGTACAGTATATATGAGTGCAGTGCGGCTTTGTCTGTACATTATATATGAGTGCAGTGCGTCTGGGTCTGTACAGTATATATGAGTGCAGTGCGGCTAGGTCTGTACAGTGTATATGAGTGCAGTGCGGCTGGATCTGTACAGTATATATGAGTGCAGTGCGTCTGGGTCTGTACAGTATATATGAGTGCAGTGCGGCTGGGTCTGTACAGTATATATGAGTGCAGTGTGGCTGGGTCAGTACAGTATATATGAGCGCAGTGCGGCTGGGTCTGTACAGTATATATGAGTGCAGTGCGGCTGGGTCTATACTGTATATATGAGTGCAGTGCGGCTGGGTCTGTACAGTGTATATGAGTGCAGTGCGGCTGAGTCTGTACAGTATATATGAGTGCAGTGTGGCTGGGTCTGTACAGTATATATGAGCGCAGTGCGGCTGGGTCTGTACAGTATATATGAGTGCAGTGCGGCTGGGTCTGTACAGTATATATGAGCACAGTGTGGCTGGGTCTGTACAGTGTATATGAGCGCAGTGCGGCTGGGTCTGTACATTATATATGAGTGCAGTGCGTCTTGGTCTGTACAGTATATATAAGTGCAGTGTGGCTGGGTCTGTACAGTATATGTGAGCGCAGTGCGGCTGGGTCTGTACAGTATATATGAGTGCAGTGCGGCTGGGTCTGTAGAGTATATATGATTGCAGTGCGGCAGGGTCTGTACAGTATATATGAGTGCAGTGCGGCTGGGTCTGTACAGTATATATGAGTGCAGTGTGGCTGGGTCTGTACAGTATATATGAGTGCAGTGCGGCTGGATTTGTACAGTATATATGAGTGCAGTGCGGCTGGATCTGTACAGTATATATGAGGCCAGTGCGGCTGGGTCTGTACAGTATATATGAGTGCAGTTCGGCTTGGTCTGTACAGTATATATGAGTGCAGTGCTGCTGGGTCTGTACAGTATATATGAGTGCAGTGCGGCTTGGTCTGTACAGTATATATGAGTGCAGTGCGGCTGGGTCTGTACAGTGTATATGAGTGCAGTGCGGCTGGGTCTGTACAGTATATATGAGTGCAGTGCGGCTGGGTCTGTACAGTATATATGAGGGCAGTGCAGCTGGGTCTGTACAGTGTATATGAGTGCAGTGCGGCTGGGTCTGTACAGTATATATGAGTGCAGTGTGGCTGGGTGTGTACAGTGTATATGAGTGCAGTGCGGCTGGGTCTGTACAGTATGTATGAGCGCAGTGCGGCTGGGTCTGTACAGTATATATGAGTGCAGTGTGGCTGGGTCTGTACATTATATATGAGTGCAGTGCGGCTGGGTCTGTACAGTGTATATGAGTGCTATGAGTGCAGTGCGGCTGGGTCTGTACAGTGTATATGAGTGCAGTGCGGCTGGGTCTGTACATTATATATGAGTGCAGTGCGTCTGGGTCTGTACAGTATATATGAATGCAGTGCGGCTAGGTCTGTACAGTATATATGAGTGCAGTGTGGCTGGGTCTGTACAGTATATATGAGCGCAGTGCGGCTGGGTCTGTACAGTATATATGAGTGCAGTGCGGCTGGGTCTATACTGTATATATGAGTGCAGTGCGGCTGGGTCTGTACAGTATATATGAGTGCAGTGCGGCTGGGTCTGTACAGTATATATGAGTGCAGTGCGGCTGGGTCTGTACAGTATATATGAGTGCAGTGTGGCTGGGTCTGTACAGTATATATGAGCGCAGTGCGGCTGGGTTTGTACAGTATATATGAGTGCAGTGCGGCTGGGTCTATACTGTATATATGAGTGCAGTGCGGCTGGGTCTGTACAGTATATATGAGTGCAGTGCGGCTGGGTCTGTACAGTATATATGAGTGCAGTGTGGCTGGGTCTGTACAGTATATATGAGCGCAGTGCGGCTGGGTCTGTACAGTATATATGAGTGCAGTGCGGCTGGGTCTATACTGTATATATGAGTGCAGTGCGGCTGGGTCTGTACAGTATATATGAGTACAGTGCGACTGAGTCTATACTGTATGTATGAGTGCAGTTCGGCTGGGTCTGTACAGTATATATGATTGCAGTGCGGCTAGGTCTGTACAGTGTATATGAGTGCAGTGCGGCTGGATCTGTACAGTATATATGATTGCAGTGCGGCTGGGTCTGTACAGTGTATATGAGTGCAGTGCGGCTGGGTCTGTACAGTATATATGAGTGCAGTGCGGCTGGGTCTGTACAGTATATATGAGTGCAGTGCGGCTGGGTCTGTACAGTATATATGAGCACAGTGTGGCTGGGTCTGTACAGTGTATATGAGCGCAGTGCGGCTGGGTCTGTACAGTATATATGAGTGCAGTGCGGCTGGGTCTGTACAGTATATATGAGTGCAGTGCGGCTGTGTCTGTACAGTGTATATGAGCGCAGTGCGGCTGGGTCTGTACAGTATATATGAGTGCAGTGTGGCTGGGTCTGTTCAGTATGTATGAGCGCAGTGCGGCTGGGTCTGTACAGTATATATGAGTGCAGTGCTGCTTGGTCTGTACAGTGTATATGAGTGCAGTGCGGTTTGGTCTGTATAGTATATATGAGTGCAGTGTGGCTGGGTCTGTACAGTGTATATGAGCGCAGTGCGGCTGGGTCTGTACAGTATATATGAGTGCAGTGTGGCTGGGTCTGTACATTATATATGAGTGCAGTGCGGCTTGGTCTGTACAGTGTATATGAGTGCTATGAGTGCAGTGCGGCTGGGTCTGTACAGTGTATATGAGTGCAGTGCGGCTGGGTCTGTACATTATATATGAGTGCAGTGCGTCTGGGTCTGTACAGTATATATGAGTGCAGTGCGGCTAGGTCTGTACAGTGTATATGAGTGCGGCTTGATCTGTACAGTATATATGAGTGCAGCGCATCTGGGTCTGTACAGTATATATGAGTGCTGTGCGGCTGGGTCTGTACAGTATATATGAGTGCAGTGTGGCTGGGTCTTTACAGTATACATGAGCGCAGTGCGGCTGGGTCTGTAGAGTATATATGAGTGCAGTGCGGCTGGGTCTGTACAGTATATATGAGTGCAGTGCGGCTGGGTCTATACTGTATATATGAGTGCAGTGCGGCTGGGTATGTACAGTATATATGAGTGCAGTGCGGCTGGGTCTGTACAGTATATATGAGCACAGTGTGGCTGGGTCTGTACAGTGTATATGAGCGCAGTGCGGCTGGGTCTGTACAGTATATATGAGTGCAGTGCGGCTGGGTCTGTACAGTATATATGAGTGCAGTGCGGCTGGGTCTGTACAGTGTATATGAGCGCAGTGCGGCTGGGTCTGTACAGTATATATGAGTGCAGTGCGGCTGGGTCTGTACAGTGTATATGAGTGCAGTGCGGCTGAGTCTGTACAGTATATATGAGTGCAGTGTGGCTGGGTCTGTACAGTATATATGAGTGCAGTGCGGCTGGGTCTGTACAGTATATATGAGTGCAGTGCGGCTGGGTCTGTACAGTATATATGAGCACAGTGTGGCTGGGTCTGTACAGTGTATATGAGCGCAGTGCGGCTGGGTCTGTACAGTATATATGAGTGCAGTGCGGCTGGGTCTGTACAGTATATATGAGTGCAGTGCGGCTGTGTCTGTACAGTGTATATGAGCGCAGTGCGGCTGGGTCTGTACAGTATATATGAGTGCAGTGTGGCTGGGTCTGTACAGTGTATATGAGTGCAGTGCGACTGGGTCTGTACAGTATGTATGAGCACAGTGCGGCTGGGTCTGTACAGTATATATGAGTGCAGTGCTGCTTGGTCTGTACAGTGTATATGAGTGCAGTGCGGTTTGGTCTGTATAGTATATATGAGTGCAGTGCGGCTGGGTCTGTACAGTATATATGAGTGCAGTGCGGCTGGATCTGTACAGTATATATGAGTGCAGTGTGGCTGGGTCTGTACAGTGTATATGAGCGCAGTGCGGCTGGGTCTGTACAGTATATATGAGTGCAGTGTGGCTGGGTCTGTACATTACATATGAGTGCAGTGCGGCTTGGTCTGTACAGTGTATATGAGTGCTATGAGTGCAGTGCGGCTGGGTCTGTACAGTGTATATGAGTGCAGTGCGGCTGGGTCTGTACATTATATATGAGTGCAGTGCGTCTGGGTCTGTACAGTATATATGAGTGCAGTGCGGCTAGGTCTGTACAGTGTATATGAGTGCGGCTTGATCTGTACAGTATATATGAGTGCAGCGCGTCTGGGTCTGTACAGTATATATGAGTGCAGTGCGGCTGGGTCTGTACAGTGTATATGAGCGCAGTGCGGCTGGGTCTGTACAGTATATATGAGTGCAGTGCGGCTGGGTCTGTACAGTGTATATGAGTGCAGTGCGACTGGGTCTGTACAGTATATATGAGTGCAGTGCGGTTTGGTCTGTACAGTATATATGAGTGCAGTGCGGCTGGGTCTGTACAGTATATATGATTGCAGTGCGGCTGGGTCTGTACAGTATATATGAGTGCAATGCGGCTGGGTCTGTACAGTGTATATGAGTGCAGTGCGGCTGGGTCTGTACAGTATATATGAGCACAGTGCGGCTGGGTCTGTACAGTATATATGAGTGCAGTGTGGCTGGGTCTGTACAGTATATATGAGTGCAGTGCGGCTGGGTCTGTACAGTGTATATGTGTGCAGTGCGACTGGATCTGTACAGTATATATGAGTGCAGTGCGCTTTGGTCTGTACAGTATATATGAGTGCAGTGCGGCTGGGTCTGTACAGTATATATGAGTGCAATGTGGCTGGGTCTGTACAGTGTATATGAGTGCAGTGCGGCTGGGTCTGTACAGTATATATGAGCACAGTGCGGCTGGGTCTGTACAGTATATATGAGTGCAGTGCGGCTGGGTCTGTACAGTATATATGAGTGCAGTGCGGCTGGGTCTGTACAGTATATATGAGTGCAGTGCGGCTGGGTCGGTACGGTATATATGAGTGCAGTGCGGCTGGGTCTGTACAGTATATATGAGTGCAATGCGGCTGGGTCTGTACAGTGTATATGAGTGCAGTGCGGCTGGGTCTGTACAGTATATGTGAGCACAGTGCGGCTGGGTCTGTACAGTATATATGAGTGCAGTGCGGCTGGGTCTGTACAGTATATATGAGTGCAGTGCGGCTGGGTCGGTACAGTATATATGAGTGCAGTGCGGTTGGGTCTGTACAGTATATATGAGTGCAGTGCGGCTGGGTCTGTACAGTATATATGAGTACAGTGCAGCTGGGTCTGTACAGTATATATGAGTGCAGTGCACTTGGGTCTGTACAGTATATATGAGTGCAGTGCTGCTGGGTCTGTACAGTATGTATGAGCGCAGTGCGGCTGGGTCTGTACAGTATATATGAGTGCAGTGCGGCTGGGTCTGTACAGTGTATATGAGTGCAGTGCGGCTGGGTCTGTACAGTGTATATGAGTGCAGTGCGGCTGGGTCTGTACAGTATATATGAGTGCAGTGCGGCTGGGTCTGTACAGTGTATATGAGTGCAGTGCGGCTGGGTCTGTACAGTATATATGAGTGCAGTGCGGCTTGGTCTGAACAGTATATATGAGTGCAGTGCGGCTGGGTCTGTACAGTATATATGAGTGCAGTGCGGCTGGGTCTGTACAGTGTATATGAGTGCAGTGCGGCTGGGTCTGTACAGTATATATGAGTGCAGTGCGGCTGGGTCTGTACAGTATATATGAGTGCAGTGCGGCTGGGTCTGTACAGTGTATATGAGTGCAGTGCGGCTGGGTCTGTACAGTATATATGAGTGCAGTGCGGCTGGGTCTGTACTGTGTATATGAGTGCAGTGCGGCTGGGTCTGTAGAGTTGATATATTTTAGCGCAGTGCGGCTGGGTCTGTACAGTATATATATATTTTAGCGCAGTGCGGCTGGGTCTGTACAGTTGATATACTTTAGCGCAGTGCGGTTTGGTCTGTATATTTATTGACGCTCCTCATTGTCTCGTTTACGACGTGTTCACACCTGATAGCGGTCCCTCGGAGGTGTCGCTCATGTTTTTTTCTGAATTCCCCTCAATCACCATCACTGTAATGTGGAGCCCCCGGGCGCACGTCATGGCCGCACATTAACAGATCGACACGTCCTGCTGATCAGCACTGATGTATTTTTGCTTAAGTTTTAACACCCTTCAGGGATTTTCTGCAGATAATGAAGAGAAGGTGTTGTGTGGGGTGGTGGATGGTAGAGAATCTCCGACAGGTGCGGAAGGCGACTGCGCCCCCTGGGGGCGTGGGGGGGGGGGCAATACCTGATTCATTAGGAGACAGTTCAGAATGATGACATGTAGTTACTCAAAGGTTATAGGTCAGAACTGAGCAACTTCCCCTGAAATACTCTGTGCTGCACCGTGATCAGTAATCCAGAGTGAGTGCAGCTCTGCAGTATAATACAGTGTGGTGTCCCGGTACAGTACCGAACCTAGTGTAGAGGTCCCCAAAGTCAGAGTAACTGCGTTCAGGTAGGGTTCCTCAGGTGGGACAGCCCCCAGTCGCCTCTCCTCAAATCTATGTTTAATAATAATGAGGGGCATTTACTAAGGGGTTTAGTCATTTTTTTCTGACTATTTTTGGCGCTAAATTGTCGCAATTGCGCCTACCCTATTTTTCGGGCGACTTTCTCTAGCAAGAGCTAGAAAGTTTAAAAAAAATTCCCGCTTGATTTACGCTACTTTGCATTTTTGACTTGCAGTGGTCAGGTATTTATTAACTGCGACAGTCGCAGCTGCGCAATAAACTGCTGCAACGGCCGTAAAAATTGACTAAATTTACTCCAGCTCCAACATGGAGCAGGAAAAGCTACTGCCGCCCGGGCTCCGACATACTTTCTCCCCGCTACCCTCACTGCGCTACCGAGACACTGCAGTAATTTGCATCCCCCCCCCCCCCCTCTCACCTGCCAGCGCCACACAACTCCCATCTGTCTGCTAACTGTTGCAAGACTACAAGTCCCAGCATGCCCTTACAGTGAGGACATGCTGGGAGTTGTAGTCTTGCACCATCTGGAGGCATCCTGGTTGGGAAACACTGTTTTAGGCCAGTGTTTCCCAACCAGGGTTCCTCCAGATATTGCAAGAATACAACTCCCAGCATGCCTGGACAGCCTTTGGCTTGGCTGGTGTTATTTAGGCTGGGGAGGGCCAGTAACAATGGTCCTCGCCCAGCCTGGTAACGTCAGGCTGTTACTGTTTGGTTGGTATTTGGCTGAGAATAAAAATAGGGGGGACCCTATGCGTTTTTTTTTTTTTAAATAAATAATTAAATATTTAAAAAAACAAAACACATAGGGTCCCCCCTATTTTTATTCTCAGCCAAATACCAACCAAACAGTAACAGCCTTACGTTACCAGGGTGGGCGAGGACCATTATTATTGGCCCTCCCCAGCCTAAATAACACCAGCCTGTTACCGCCTAGGCCCAGGAGCGCCATTTTTGATGCTCTGGGCCTGTTGGTACTGGCCCTTCCCGGCACCCCTGTGGCGTTGGGTACCGGGGTAATAATTGGGGGTTAGCGCTAGCTGGTTTTGTGGCTAACGCTAAGCCCGGATTAGTAATGGACTCCGTCTGTAAGACAGCTTCCACTACTAAGCCTGTCCAGTAAAGTAAAAAAAAAAAACACAAAAAAAAAAAAAATGTTATTACAAAAAAACACTCCCCCACAAACCCTCGTTAACCATTTTATTAACATCAAGCAAAGAAAAACGCTGGTCGTTGAAGTAGTCCACCGAATCCGAAGGAGTCCACAGGATACACGGATCTGTAGAAGAAGTAACAAAAAAAAAAAAAAAAGTGTAAGTAAATTTAGGGAGAAAAAACTGTGTTAAAAAAATGTAATAAACACACACACACACACTAAACGCCGTTTACCACTATTCTGAGCCATGACTACAATTTAGTTTTTGAATTATTTAGATGTGGTCAAAAAGCTAAAAAAAAAAAAAACTCAAAAACAAAAGATTCAGAAGGAAACCAGCAGCCAAACCTATTCAGACAGCAGGAAAAAGGAACAGACTATTTTTTCTACTACATGAAGTAAATTTCCCACTTTTGCCTATGTGTGCCAAATTTATTAATGCCGCCCAACAATTTAGTAAATTTGTCGCACATAGTCAAAAAAGAAGTAGAAAAAAACAGGGTAAAAACCAGACTACATAGTAAAAGATTAGTAGATGCCCCTCAATATGTGTATATATTTAATTCTAGTATATATTCTATAGTAATGTATAGTACTTACCTTGTTCAGCGTCGCAGGACCTTCGGTCATGTGACCATTCTAATAACCTCTATGGTATGTTGGAGGACCTTTGCAGGTTCTTGGGTCACGTGTTACTCACAAATCTCTGTAATGTTGATTGACATCCGTATGGACCAATTAGCATTAGTCCAGCCCCTGCCCATATAAGGGAGCTGCGTCCAATTATCGCTCTCTTGGGTTGCTGCTCTCGTGGATGCCGGACTAACAGGACGGTGCTACGCAACTTTCAAAGACACGCTAGGCCTCAAAAAGCTGCCGGCCTCAGCAGAACCAAAACCGTGAGTTCAAATCTAATTTTGGCGGAGCCTCGGACAGAAGACCTGCAGACAAGCCTAGCTGGTGCGAAAAGGAAACGCAGAGCGGGGCTGAAGACCAAAAGCCTTAAAGAGCCAGTACAGTGTAAAACTCTGAAGCACCAGATCGCTCAGCTGAAGTCTTGGCTGAATTCTATTCAACTCCAGATCGTCGCAATCCTGTTCCATCTCAGCGCAATCCTGCTCCAGTACCTGCCCCAGCACCACCTGCACCCCCTAGTCAGCAAGATGGTGATGCTCCAGTGGTTTCCTCAGCGGAACTAACACAGACGGCAGGACAGGTCCAACCGGATTTATCTCCAGCTGCTGCATTAACCTCCAGGACACCTGCTGCCGCACCTGTCTTTCTGGGGAACCCTGTTCTCCCACATTATAGTGGTTTATCCGTTTACACTGAGGGACTTCAAGGAGAAGATATCCAGCCTTTTTATGCTTTCTCGCCTCATCTACAGGTACAGTTACTTACTGGACAGCTGCAGGGACCTGCATTAGAGGAAGTACACACATGACCATCGGCTGACAAGGCTACAGTGGAGAAAATCTTTGAGGGGCTTTATCAAGTGTTCGAATCTCACTCCCCCTCTGAGGTACGTCTAAGACTGTATGAGCAACGTCAGAAACCCGGTGAGACTCTTAGGGCCTATGCTGTAGCCCTGCAGAACGCCTTAGAAGCGGTACAAAAGCTAGATGGCATAACGCCCGACCAGGGTAACCGGGTGTTGATGGACAGGTTCATAGATGGGGCACAGAATAGGTGGGATAAGGCCCAACTCAGAATACTGGCAGCTCAAAACCCCGATATGGCTTTCCCCGCCTTTAAGAGGTTGGCCATTAAATTCATTGAATCAGGACCCAAAGCAGAAGAGGTTAGTTTCTTTTCTACTGAGTCCTTGGCAGCTCCGGCCATAACTACACCCCGACCTGCCTCTGTGTTACCTCCCTCTAGTCCCTGGGCTAATGACTTACAACACGTGCGACAGGACATTGATCAGTTGACTAAAGCTGTTAAAGAGATGATAGACAAGGCTAACTCCCCTTCATCTAAAGAGACTGCCCCCTGCCAGGCCACCTAATCCACCCCCCCCCCCCTGTGCGACCCCCTGGGACTCAACGGCCTGTTTGTAGCCATTGTAACAAGACTGGACACTGGAAGAGCCAATGTTTAAACGGGTATCCCCTGGGGTCGAGGACCGCACACCAGGAGTAACCACAGAAGGTCCGGAATCAACCAGCACCAAAACAGGACTCTCAATGTATGTTGCCCCCTTTCCCTATGTACAAATAGTAGTAGAGGGGGTTAAATTGCAAGCTTTGATTGACACTGGGTCCCAGGTGTCCACCATTCCTCAAGGGGTGTTTTACAAGTATTGGGGTCCTGAAATGTTATGTGAGCCTCATGACATAGACTTTCGGGTGATGGCAGGGAATGGGAAACCAGTACCCAAGCATGGCTACTGGGAGCCCACAGTGCAAGTAGGGAATCATGTTCTTCGGGTCAAGGTGTTATTGTTACTAGTGTTGTTGATGAACATGCAGCTGAGTTTAATCTGGGATTGAACATCATGAGACACTGTTTTGACGACATAGTTAACTCTTTGCATGCTTCTCTTCCCTACATGACGCCCTCTGGGGGGAGAGCCGCGCACCACCACCTCAGGACACTCCAAGCTGAACAAAAGTTCGTCAATCCTCGCGGAGAGATCTCTGGTGCCGCGCCCGACCAGGGGTGAAGAACTAAGATTACCAGACACTCTTGGAACCCATGCAACTGGAGGACTACCCTTTGGTACGTGCAGCTAGGAGTCTTGTAACTGTGCGAAATGGGAGAGTTCCGGTTCGAGTGGTCAACCTCTCCCCAGCTGTCACCAGATTGGCCAAGTATACCCCTATTGCTCAGTTGCACCATCTGGACCCCAGAGATGTGATGTCAAAGCCACAAGTGGCAAGACAATGGACTGCTCAGACTGCCCGGGGGCCGACAAGGGCCCTATGGACCCGTGGTGGACTCAGTTGCAGATAGGAGACAATGATACTCCTCAGGACCAGGTGGAAGGAGTCATTCAGGTGGCTAAACAGTTTCAAGAAGCCTTCAGTAAGTACCCCACTGACTTTGGCCGGACCACGATGATCCAGCATCGGATCCTAACTGGATATAGTCCCCCTATCAAGGAAAGGCACCGACCGGATGTTCCCGCGATGTACCAGACAGTTGAAAAGATGCTGCAGGCAAGGAGGGAAGCTGATGTCATTCAGGAGAGCCAGAGTCCCTGGGCTGCTCCCTTAGTCCTTGTTAAAAAGAAGGATGGAACCATACGATTTTGCGTGGACTACGGGAAGTTGAATGATGTAACCCACAAGGATGCCTACCCTCTTCCTAGGATAGAAGAGTCTCTCACTGCCCTGTGATCCGCTGCCTACTTTTCTACACTCGACCTGACTAGTGGGTACTGGCAAGTACCTATGGCCAAAGAGGATCGAGAAAAAACGGCATTTGTGACCCCGATGGGGCTCTTCGAGTTCAAGAGTGTGCCCTTTGGACTTTGCAATTCCCCGGCTACCTTTCAACAGTTGATGGAGAGATGCCTTGGGCACCTGAACTTCCAAAGTATCCTTCTTTACCTGGATGACGTCATTGTCTACTCTCAGACATATCAAGAACACCTCAATCATCTCAGAGAAGTCTTCCAAGTTCTGATACAACATGGCCTGAAAGTTAAGCCCTCTAAGTGCCATCTGCTGAAGCCCAAAGTCCACAATCTGGGACATGTCGTCAGTGCCGAAGGCGTGCAACCTGATCCTGATAAAGTGAGTGCTGTGAAAGATTGGCCTACGCCTCGAACTGTGCGTGAAGTCTGAAGCTTCTTGGGGTTTGCCAGCTATTACAGGCGGTTCATCCCCCATTTCGCTCAACTTTCCGGGCCCCTGAATACCCTGTTACAGAGGATTGCCAAAGAAAATTACAACGGAAGATTCCCTATACAGTGGGGCAAAGACCAAGAAGTGGCTTTCCAGGCCCTGAAGCATCTCCTTACCGAGCCTCCCATCCTAGCGTACCCCGACTACAGCCAGACGTTCCGGTTGTACACTGATGCCAGCTTTGAAGGTTTGGGGGCCATTCTATCACAGCTGCATGATGGTAAGGAGAGAGTTATAGCCTACTACAGTTCTTTCAAGCTCGAACTTCTTGCCTTGGTCTGGGCGGTCACTGAAAAATTCAAGGATTATTTGGTAGCCACCCCTTTCACGGTGTACAGTGACAACAACCCATTGGCACACTTGAACACTGCTAAACTGGGGGCCATCGAGCAACGTTGGGCCTCTCGACTGGCCAACTACGATTTCAACATCAAGTATCGCAGTGGGAAGACCAATGTTAACGCCGACGTGCTCTCCCGCATGGCCCCCGGTGAAGAGCCACCCATGGAAGATGTCAAAGCACTCTGACAGCTCAAGAAGGGGACGACCCAGGGCCTCCCAAGGTCCCCGAAGATCTATATACTTGGAAAACCCTGCAAGATGAGAGTCGGGTCATGGGAGATCTTGTGGACTATCTATTGCAGAAGAGAGTGCCGACTAGGCTCCGCAATGCGCAAGAAGACTTAGAGTTGAAGCGGTTATGGCGACAGAGAAATCGTCTGTTTCTCCACAAAGGATTGCTATGCAGGAATTCCTTAGACCCGGTCTCTGGAGAACGCCTGCATCAGATTTTGGTCCCACGAAGGGATGCCGCCAGGGTTCTAAATTCCTATCACGACCAATCGGAACACTTTGGGGTCCACAAGACCGAAGCGACTATCCAAAGGAGATTCTACTGGGTGGGGATGCGGGGAGATGTTGAGAAGTGGTCTGCCGAGTGCACCATCTGCAATGTCACCAAAAATTCTCGCAAAGATGCAAGAGCCCCGCTACATCCCATCCGTACTGAGAGGCCTAATCAGTTGGTTGCTCTTGATCACGTGAAGTTATCCTCTAGTCGATCAGGATACACCTATGCCCTGACTATGGTGGATCATTATTCCAAGTGGATGGTCGTTGTGCCAGTCAAGGATCTACCTGCCAGGACGGCCGCCCAGGTCTTCTATAGCCATTGGGTCCAGCCCCTCGGGTGTCCTGAATCGGTCCTCACTGATCGGGGAACTGCGTTTGAGGCTCAACTATTCCAGGAACTCTGCCAATTTCATGATTGCAAGAAGCTCAGGACCACTGCAACTTGGGGATAGAATCTGGCTCCGAAAGTTTCCTCAGGTGCATAAGCTGGATTCTCTGTGGGAGACGGAGCCTTACACTGTTACGGCAATTAGAGATGAGCAAACTTACAGTAAATTCGATTCGTCACGAACTTCTCGGCTCGGCAGTTGATTACTTTTCCTGTATAAATTAGTTCAGCTTTCAGGTGCTCCGGTGGGCTGGAAAAGGTGGATACATTCCTAGGAAAGAGTCTCCTAGGAGACTCTTTCCTAGGAATGTATCCACCTTTTCCAGCCCACCGGAGCACCTGAAGGCTGAACTAATTTGCGCAGGGGGGTAAAGGGGCCAAGGGAATCCCTGGCAACTTTTGGATCGAGAATCCAGGCGAAGATGGCCCAGTACGAACAACTTGGAAAGTAGCTTTGTGGCCTCAGAAAAGATCTGAAATTTACCATTCACCAAGCAGATCAGGCATCTAAGGCAAAGAGATCAGCATTCAACACCAAGGTGAGGTCTCTGAGGAAAGAGGTGGAGGAGCTTGTGAGGAGGAGATCGGACATTGTGCAGGAGCTTGTGAGGAGGAGATCGGACATTGTGGAGGAGCTTGTGAGGAGGAGATCGCACATTGTGGAGGAGCTTGTGAGGAGGAGATCGGACATTGTGGAGGGAGCTGGTATCTTCAATGAGAAGCTTGTGAATGGGGAGAGGTTCTCCAGAGGTTGTGAAAGTCCCCAAGATGAGGATTGCCGCAATGAGGAGGAGGAGATGGAGGAAGGTAATGGCGGTGAGGAGGGCAATGTTAGTGAGGGGGATATGGACACTGTATCGGTATGTGCCACCACTGTTACCCCTGACCCCCCCCACTTACCCTGAGTGCGGACTATATAAACGCAGCTCAGGTGTCATCTGTGTGGTTTCTTAGGGCACCCTTTCAGCCGTTGTCCTAGCGCCTTTGCCTGGGCGACTGTCACCTTGGCTGGGGAGAGCAGTAATGTTGCCTCAGCTGGGGAGGGCACGAGTGCGGGTGAAGGTGCAATAGGGTCAGTGAAGAGGAAAAGTCCCGCCAAGCTTAGGCGGGAGGCTAATCGCAGAAGGAGCAGGGAGCTGGAGAGTTCCCATGTGGCAGGGGTAGCTTCTGAACCTGCTCCAGAGGTTAATCCTGAAACTGCTGAGGCCCTGGAGAAGAATGTGCTGGATGAGGAAGTGAGGAGAATCTGTGGAGAAGAGGGCAGCAAGGCTGATCTTTCCGATTCCTCCCACTGTGAAAGTGTGGATGCGGAGGGTGAAGAGAGGCCAAAAAAGAAGGGCAGCAAAGGGAGAAAGAAGAGGTTGGAGCCCTCTAGTCCCCGTGCTACGAACCAGGTCCCAAGCGGAAGCTTACCTGCCCCCCCTCTGATTGATCTGTCTAACCGGTACTCTGTCCTTGAAGACATCTCCTCCCTCCCCCTCCTTGGAGGGGGGGGGTTGAGGATGGGGTGCCTGAAGTGGGGGAGCCTTCTGGGGGAACTGGGCCCTGTCCTGATGGGGCAATTTCCTCAGGGAATTGGGCCAAACCGGAGCCAAGTGGAGATGGGGATTCAAAAATGGACCAGTCAGTGTCCAAAAAATGGTCAAAAGAGAAAGCCTCCTCATCCGGGGATGAGGCGGTTAAGAAAAAACAGAAATGAGGGGGGTAGGGTCATCTAACTCAATCACCGATGATGGCGGCACTCACCCCATTGATGCTGGCATTTATTAACTGTGCCAGTACAAAGTCTGATACGGCTAGATTCGCAGCCTTTGGTTTTCTCGGCCTTGTTGAAGCCGACATTTTCATTTTACAAGAGACCAGGTTGTCAGATCTAGCCTCCCTGGTAAAAGCCAGGAGAGAGTGGAGGCGCGGCCCCTCCCACTGGTCTCTTGCCTATGAGCCGTATAGTGGGGTGGCGGTCCTTTTTACCGCTCCTGTTGAATGCAGACGGGTTATAGAGTTAGATGTCCTGATTTTAGATGTCCTCATGAAGGGGCAAGAGCTCTGGCTTATTAACATCTACGCCTCACAAACCAAGTGCGACCGTAAAGATCTCTTTACGAGGATTAAGCCCTTTCTTTTTACAAGCCAACAGGTGATCTTTGGAGGGGATTTCAATACTGTCACGAGATCCCAAGATAGGAGAGGCTCCAATGATCGGTTGGCTTATGATAGCATAGCTCTCAATAGTATAGTTAGGGAAGCTCACCTAGAGGATGCCCACATCCGGAGCCCCTCAGGCCACGCAGGTTTCACCTATCATCGAGGTAGCTGCAGGTCTAGAATAGACAGGTTTTATTTGAAGGAGGAAGTCGTCTCTTCCGCAGTGTCCGTGGTTGGGGTGGAGTTCTCCGATCACTGTATGATTTCTTTTTCTTTGAATGTTTCAGAGACCCCCTCCCCTGGATGGGTAAAGGTTATTGGAAGCTGAATTTGTCCCTCCTGGAGGAAGCAGAGGTAAGACAGTCCTTTGAGGATTTTCTTCAGAGCCAGGTATCTTTACTGGGCCTATGTAGTAGTAAGTCAGAGTGGTGGGAGATATTCAAGAAGCCAGTTGAAGGGTTCTTCCGCCAGCTCTCGAGCCTCAGGTCCCTGAACAGGTATCGCCTGTATCAGGGACTGAGGAGGAAACTCAAGCTTCTCGTCTCGACTGGAGGTAGCCGAGAGGATATCTCCAGAGTGAAATCCTTGCTGATGAGGTGTCAGTACGATAGGCACGCATCTTTGGTTTTTGAGAGGTATTTCGGGAAGTACCGCTCGCCCGACCCTTACAGAAACTTTAAGATGTCAGTGAGTAGTAAAGTCATTTCAGGACTGATTGATAGCACGGGATCTCTGAATCGGTCCAGATCAGGAATCTTGGAGGTCGTCAGATCCTTCTACTCGCACCTCTTGGGGAGGAAGGATCTAGATCGATAAAGGATGTCGGCCTTCCTGGCTGAAACCATTCCTGAGCCAGGGGTAGTCCCCTCTCTTGATGTTTTGGCAGAGGAAATCAGGGAAGAGGAAGTGAGACTGGCGATCGAGGGGCTTGCCCCTAAGAAGTCGCCAGGTCTAGATGGCTTAACATCCGAGTGGTACAGGACCTTTAAGGAGTCTTTAGCTCCCCTCTTGACAGAGGTATTCAATGAGTGTCTCTCCTCGGGCACTCTGCCGAAGTCAATGAGGAGGTCAGCCCTGATTCTTATCTCAAAGGGTAAAGATCCCAGCCGTATTGAGAATTGGAGGCCCATAGCTCTTCTCAATACGGACAGGAAGCTTCTGGCCAAGATACTGTTTAATCGGTTGGTGAAGTTTGCACCCGGGCTCCTTTCAGGGGCCCAGCATTGCTCGGTTCCAGGCCGCAGCACCTTAAGTGCTGGCTTATGGCTTACCGAGTACTTTTGTTAATTTGCTTAAGATCTTGTATACAGGGGCAGAGAGTTTCCCTCTGGTGAACAGGTGGTCTGGCCGCTCTTTTGAGGTGGGGTCCGGAGTCCATCAGGGTTATCCTTTGAGCCCGCTTTTATACGTGTTCGCAATTGATCCCTTCGTCCGGAGGGTAGATTGTGGGCTGTTGGCGGGAGTCGGGACAAGTTTGGCGGAGCTGGATGTCGCCCAGAGAGTAGTGGCTGTCAGAATCCGGGCTGGTAGCAGGTAGCAGAGGCTGGTGGTGGATCTGCTGTGCCAGAGAGGTGATGACGTGGGCCGTACCAGGGGAACGGAGTCTAAGGAGTTACTGGTTTTCACCAGAGCCCGCCGCAAAGCGGGATGGACTTGCTGCGGCAGGTAACCTCCAGGTCGTTCCTCCCAGTAGCGACTCAACCTCTCTGGCTGCTGAGATAAGGCAAGGTACAAAGGATGAGGCAAAGGCGTAGTCGGACGAAGCAAATGGTCAGGGCAGGCAGCAACGGTTCACAGGCGGTAGTCAGTAGCAACGGGTCGGCAACAGGCAGGGAACACAGGAACAAAGAACGCTTTCTCTCAGGCACAAGGCAACAAAGATCCAGCAGGAGGTTGTGGATGGTATTTATAGGCAGTGCACAGGTGAGGCCTAATTAAGTCCAAGCAGCACTGCCTCTCACAAACCTTAACCCTTAATCAACCACATTGGACCAGGCACCAATCACCGGTGCACTGGCCCTTTAGATCTAAGAGTCCCGGGGCCAAGAGAGCGGGGGCGCACACACTGAGACGCCGGAGTGCTGCCTGGGGACACACGCCATACGTGCTCCAGTCCAGGAGCGGGGACCGGAGCGCTCGGCGTTACAGTACCCCCCCCCCTTTGGTCTCCCCCTCTTGGTACCTTGGAACCTGAGGATGAGGCTGCGGTCCAAGATGTTCTCCTCCGGCTCCCAAGATCTCTCCTCAGGACCACAGCCCTCCCAGTCGACCAAAAAAAACCTTCTCCCCCTGACCACTTTGGTCGCCAAAATCTCCTTGACAGAGAAAATGTCAGAGGTGCCAGATACTGGGGTAGGGATGACATACTTGGGGGTGAAGCGATTAAAGACCGCCGGCTTGAGAAGGGAGAAATGGAAGTTGTTTGGTATCCTCAGGGAGGAGGGTAGATGGAGCTGGTAACAAACCGGATCAATCCTCTTCTTGATCTTGAAAGGTCCCAAAAAGCGAGGTCCCAATTTATAGCTAGGGACTCTGAAGCGAATATACTTAGAGGAGAGCCACACTTTGTCCCCGGGGGCAAAAACTGGTGGAGCCCGACGTCTCTTATCCGCCTGGGTCTTCATGCGGGAGGAGGCCTGTAGAAGAGAAAGACGTGACTCGCGCCAGATGGTGGCAAAGTCCTGGACAAGCTCATCTACCGCAGGCACTCCGGAAGAGGAAGACAAAGGCAAGGGTGGCAAGGGGTGATGCCCGTAGACCACATAGAAAGGAGATTTATTGGAAGCAGATGATTCCTTATGATTATACGAGAATTCTGCCCACGGAAGAAGGTCGACCCAGTCGTCATGACAAGCGGAGACAAAGTGACGGAGATAGTCTCCCAGGATTTGGTTCACACGTTCCACTTGTCCGTTGGATTGAGGGTGGTATGACAAAGAGAAGTCCAATTTGATTCTTAGAATTTGGAAACGATTTGTACCCCTCTATCGGACACAATATGATAAGGGAGGCCATGCAAGCGGAAGATATGGCGCAAGAATTGCTTAGCCAACAGGGGTGCAGAAGGAAGAGACTGTAATGGAACAAAATGCGCCATTTTAGAGAAGCGGTCCACAACCACCCAGATTACGGACTTGTTGTGGGATGGAGGCAGGTCAGTAATAAAATCCATGGCAATATGGGTCCACGGAGACTCTGGAACTGGGAGAGGTTGAAGCAACCCTGCAGGCTTTTGGCGTGGGGTCTTGTCTCGAGCACAGACTGAGCAAGCCTGGACGAAGTCAGCCACATCTTTCTCCAAAGAAGGCCACCAGTATATTCTGTAGATCAGCTGAGAAGTTTTATGACTCCTGGATGGCCAGCAACCAAGGAAGAATGTCCCCATTTAAGCACTTTCAAACGGAGACGGGGGGAGACATAAGTCTTCCCAGGAGGAAGACTAAGCAGATCTGCAGGAGCCACGGTAACCAGGCGTTCTGGTGGAATGATGTGTTGTGGAGTGACTTCAACCCCAGCGGCATCAGAGGAACGGGAAAGAGCATCTGCACGGACGTTTTTGCTTGCAGGTCTGAAATGAATCAAGTAGTTAAAACGGGCAAAGAATAATGACCAACGGGCTTGGCGTGGATTGAGTCTCTGTGCAGTTTGGAGGTAAGAAAGATTCTTGTGGTCGATGTAAATGATCACCGGGTGAGCAGACCTTTCTAGAAGGTGCCTCCACTCCTCTAGAGACAGTTTTATGTCCAGAAGTTCCCTGTCGCCGATGGAATAATTTCTCTCCGCCGGGGAGAAAGTCTTGGAAAAGAAGCCACAGGAAACAAATTTACACTTCGCGGTCTTTTGAGTGAGCACGGCTCCAGCACCCACAGAGGATGCGTCTACCTCCAGGAAGAAAGTCTTAGATGGATCGGGCCTGGTAAGGAGCGGAGCGAAGGCACAGGCTGACTTGAGAGAGCGAAAGGACTCTTCGGCCTGAGGAGGCCAGGACTTAGGATTAGTCCCCTTTTTAGTCAAAGCCAGGATGGGTGCCACAAGAGTAGAGTAGTGAGGGATAAATTGTCTATAGTAATTGGCGAAACCCAAGAATCTCTGTATGGCCGTAGACCGGTAGGACGAGGCCAGTCCAGAACTGCTGACAGTTTAGCAGGATCCATTTGAAGACCTTTAGTGGAAATGATGTACCCAAGGAAGGGCAGACTGGTTTGATCAAATACACACTTTGATCAAATACACACTTTGATCAAATACACACACAGATTTTCCCTCAGACGAGAAAGCACTTGGCGGACATGCGCATGGTGTTGTTCCAGATTGGTGGAGAATATAAGGATATCATCCAAATAAACCACCACACACGTGTAGAGCAGGTCTCTGAAAATGTCATTAACAAACTCCTGAAAGACGGCAGCTGCATTGCAGAGTCCGAAGGGCATTACTAGGTACTCAAAATGCCCTTCACGGGTATTGAAGGCAGTCTTCCACTCGTCACCCTCTCCAATCCAGAGAAGATTATAGGCCCCTCTCAAATCCAGTTTAGTGAAAAACTTGGCGCCACGTAGGCGATCGAAGAGTTCTGAAATCAGGGGAAGAGGGTAACAGTTTTTGATGGTGATGCTGTTGAGTCCACGATAGTCGATGCACGGACGCAGAGTACCATCTTTTTTAGAAACAAAGAAGAAACCTGCACTGGCAGGTGAGGAAGACTTCCTGATGAACCCTCTCTGCAAATTCTCCTGTATGTATTCGGACATGGCACGAGTCTCTGGAGGAGAAAGAGGATAGATCCTTCCCCTAGGTGGTGTGGTACCAGGCAGCAAGTCAATTGGGCAATCATACGGCCTGTGTGGAGGCAAGACCTCGGCTTGTTTCTTACAAAATATGTCCGCAAAGTCGACATATGGTTCAGGTAGACCTGGAGGAGGAGAAACAACTTGAGAAGACTTGGCAAGGACCGGCTTGTCGGGATATGAGGTCGGGATATGAGGTCGGGATATGAGGACGGGATTTGAGGACGGGATATGAGGACGGGATAGGAGGTCAAGATATGAGGACAGGATATGAGGACAGGATATGAGGACAGGATATGAGGACTGGATATGAGGACGGGATATGAGGACGGGATATGAGGTCGGGATATGAGGTCGGGATATAAGGACGGCATATGAGGATGGTATATGTGGTCAGGGTATGAGGTTGGTGTCACGATGCCGGCTGGCAGGTAGTGGATCCTCTGTGCCAGAGAGGGATTGGCGTGGACCGTGCTAGTGGACCGGTTCTAAGCCACTACTGGTTTTCACCAGAGCCCGCCGCAAAGCGGGATGGTCTTGCTGCGGCGGTAGTGACCAGGTCGTATCCACTAGCAACGGCTCACCTCTCTGGCTGCTGAAGATAGGCGCGGTACAAGGGAGTAGGCAAAAGCAAGGTCGGACGTAGCAGAAGGTCGGGGCAGGCAGCAAGGATCGTAGTCAGGGGCAACGGCAGAAGGTCTGGAAACACAGGCAAGGAACACACAAGGAACGCTTTCACTGGCACTAAGGCAACAAGATCCGGCAAGGGAGTGCAGGGGAAGTGAGGTGATATAGGGAAGTGCACAGGTGAACACACTAATTGGGACCACTGCGCCAATCAGCGGCGCAGTGGCCCTTTAAATCGCAGAGACCCGGCGCGCGCGCGCCCTAGGGAGCGGGGCCGCGCGCGCCGGGACAGAACAGACGGAGAGCGAGTCAGGTAGGGGAGCCGGGGTGCGCATCGCGAGCGGGCGCTACCCGCATCGCGAATCGCATCCCGGCTGGCAGCGGAATCGCAGCGCCCCGGGTCAGAGGACGTGACCGGAGCGCTGCCGCGGGGAGAGTGAAGCGAGCGCTCCGGGGAGGAGCGGGGACCCGGAGCGCTCGGCGTAACAGTACCCCCCCCCTTGGGTCTCCCCCTCTTCTTAGAGCCTGAGAACCTGAGGAGCAGACTTTTGTCTAGGATGTTGTCCTCAGGTTCCCAGGATCTCTCTTCAGGACCACAACCCTCCCAGTCCACCAAAAAAAAATTTTTCCCTCTGACCTTTTTGGCAGCTAAAATTTCTTTGACCGAGAAGATGTCCGAGGAGCCGGAAACAGGAGTGGGAGGAACAGATTTGGGAGAAAAACGGTTGAGGATGAGTGGTTTGAGAAGAGAGACGTGAAAGGCATTAGGAATACGAAGAGAGGGAGGAAGAAGAAGTTTATAAGAGACAGGATTAATTTGACACAAAATTTTGAAAGGACCAAGATAGCGTGGTCCCAACTTGTAGCTAGGGACACGGAAGCGGACATATTTAGCGGAGAGCCATACCTTGTCTCCAGGGGAAAAAACGGGGGGAGCTCTTCTTTTCTTATCCGCGAACTTCTTCATGCGTGATGAAGCCTGTAAGAGAGAATTTTGGGTCTCTCTCCATATGATGGAAAGGTCACGAGAAATTTCATCCACAGCGGGCAGACCAGAGGGCAAGGGAGTAGGGAGGGGGGGAAGAGGGTGACGGCCGTACACCACGAAAAATGGGGATTTGGAGGAAGACTCAGAGACCCTGAAGTTATACGAGAATTCGGCCCATGGGAGGAGATCTGCCCAGTCATCCTGGCGGGAGGAAACAAAATGTCGCAAATAATCACCCAAGATCTGGTTAATCCTTTCTACTTGTCCATTGGACTGGGGATGATATGCAGAAGAAAAATTTAATTTAATCTTGAGTTGTTTACAGAGAGCCCTCCAGAATTTAGACACGAATTGGACGCCTCTATCCGAGACAATCTGCGTAGGCAACCCGTGAAGACGAAAAATGTGTACAAAAAATTGTTTAGCCAACTGAGGCGCAGAAGGAAGACCAGGAAGAGGGATGAAATGTGCCATTTTGGAGAATCGATCAACGACCACCCAAATAACAGTGTTGCCACGGGAAGGGGGTAAATCAGTAATAAAATCCATACCAATCAGAGACCAAGGCTGTTCGGGGACAGGCAGAGGATGAAGAAAACCAGCGGGCTTCTGGCGAGGAGTCTTATCCCGGGCACAGATAGTGCAGGCTCGCACAAAGTCCACAACATCCGTCTCCAGAGTCGGCCACCAATAGAAGCGGGAGATGAGTTGCACAGATTTCTTGATACCCGCATGACCTGCGAGATGGGAGGAGTGACCCCATTTGAGGATTCCGAGGCGTTGGCGAGGAGAAACAAAGGTCTTTCCTGGAGGAGTCTGCCTGATGGAGGCAGGAGAAGTGGAGATCAGGCAGTCAGGTGGAATGATGTGTTGCGGAGAGAGTTCAACTTCTGAGGCATCCGAGGAACGAGAGAGAGCATCGGCCCTAATGTTCTTATCGGCAGGACGAAAGTGAATCTCAAAATTAAATCGGGCAAAGAACAGAGACCACCGGGCCTGGCGAGGATTCAGCCGTTGGGCAGACTGGAGGTAGGAGAGGTTCTTGTGGTCGGTGTAGATAATAACAGGAGAACTTGATCCCTCCAGCAGATGCCTCCATTCCTCAAGTGCTAATTTAATGGCTAGAAGCTCTCGATCCCCGATGGAGTAGTTCCTCTCCGCTGGAGAGAAGGTCCTAGAGAAAAAACCACAAGTGACAGCATGCCCGGAAGAATTTTTTTGTAGAAGAACAGCTCCAGCTCCCACTGAGGAGGCATCAACCTCCAATAGGAAGGGTTTGGAAGGGTCAGGTCTGGAGAGGACGGGAGCCGAAGAAAAGGCAGACTTGAGTCGTTTAAAGGCGTCTTCTGCTTGAGGAGGCCAGGACTTGGGATCAGCATTTTTTTTGGTTAAAGCCACGATAGGAGCCACAATGGTAGAAAAATGTGGAATAAATTGCCTGTAATAATTGGCGAACCCCAAAAAGCGTTGGATAGCACGGAGTCCGGAGGGGCGTGGCCAATCTAAGACGGCAGAGAGTTTGTCTGGATCCATCTGTAGTCCCTGGCCAGAGACCAAATATCCTAGAAAAGGAAGAGATTGGCATTCAAACAGACATTTCTCAATTTTGGCATAGAGTTGATTGTCACGAAGTCTCTGAAGAACCATACGGACATGCTGGCGGTGTTCTTCTAGATTGGCAGAAAAAATTAGGATATCGTCCAGATATACAACAACACAGGAGTATAACAGATCACGAAAAATTTCATTGACAAAGTCTTGGAAGACGGCAGGGGCGTTGCACAGTCCAAAGGGCATGACCAGATACTCAAAGTGTCCATCTCTGGTGTTAAATGCCGTTTTCCACTCGTCCCCCTCTCTGATGCGGATGAGGTTATAGGCGCCTCTTAAGTCCAATTTAGTGAAGATGTGGGCACCTTGGAGGCGATCAAAGAGTTCAGAGATGAGGGGTAAGGGGTAGCGGTTCTTAACCGTGATTTTATTAAGACCGCGGTAGTCAATGCAAGGACGTAGGGAGCCATCTTTTTTGGACACAAAGAAAAATCCGGCTCCGGCAGGAGAGGAGGATTTACGGATAAAGCCCTTTTTTAGATTCTCCTGGACGTATTCGGACATGGCAAGAGTCTCTGGGGCAGAGAGAGGATAAATTCTGCCCCGGGGTGGAGTAGTGCCCGGGAGGAGGTCGATAGGGCAATCATAAGGCCTGTGAGGAGGTAGAGTCTCAGCTTGTTTTTTGCAGAAAACATCCGCGAAGTCCATATAGGCCTTAGGGAGACCGGTTACTGGAGGAACCACAGAGTTACGGCAAGGGTTACTGGGAACCGGTTTTAGACAGTTCTTGGAACAAGAGGACCCCCAACTCTTGATCTCCCCAGTGGACCAATCCAGGGTAGGGGAATGAAGTTGAAGCCAGGGAAGTCCAAGGAGAATTTCCGAGGTGCAATTGGGGAGGACCAAAAGTTCAATCCTCTCATGATGAGATCCGATGCTCATAAGAAGGGGCTCCGTGCGGAAACGTATGGTACAGTCCAATCTTTCATTATTTACACAATTGATGTAGAGGGGTCTGGCGAGACTGGTCACCGGGATGTTGAACCTGTTGACGAGAGAGGCCAAAATAAAATTTCCTGCAGATCCAGAGTCCAAGAAGGCCACTGTAGAGAAGGAGAAGGCAGAGGCAGACATCCGCACAGGCACAGTAAGACGTGGAGAAGCAGAGTAGACATCAAGGACTGTCTCACCTTTGTGCGGAGTCAGCGTACGTCTTTCCAGGCGGGGAGGACGGATAGGACAATCTCTCAGGAAGTGTTCGGTACTAGCACAGTACAGGCAGAGGTTCTCCATACGGCGTCGTGTCCTCTCTTGAGGTGTCAGGCGAGACCGGTCGACCTGCATAGCCTCCACGGCGGGAGGCACAGGAACAGATTGCAGGGGACCAGAGGAGAGAGGAGCCGAGGAGAAGAAACGCCTCGTGCGAACAGAGTCCATATCTTGGCGGAGTTCCTGACGCCTTTCGGAAAAACGCATGTCAATGCGAGTGGCTAGGTGAATAAGTTCATGTAGATTAGCAGGAATTTCTCGTGCGGCCAGAACATCTTTAATGTTGCTGGATAGGCCTTTTTTGAAGGTCGCGCAGAGGGCCTCATTATTCCAGGACAATTCTGAAGCAAGAGTACGGAATTGTACGGCATACTCGCCAACGGAAGAATTACCCTGGACCAGGTTCAACAGGGCAGTCTCAGCAGAAGAGGCTCGGGCAGGTTCCTCAAAGACACTTCGGATTTCCGAGAAGAAGGAGTGTACAGAGGCAGTGACGGGGTCATTGCGGTCCCAGAGCGGTGTGGCCCATGACAGGGCTTTTCCGGACAGAAGGCTGACTACGAAAGCCACCTTAGACCTTTCAGTGGGAAACAGGTCCGACATCATCTCCAGATGCAGGGAACATTGGGAAAGAAAGCCACGGCAAAACTTAGAGTCCCCATCAAATTTATCCGGCAAGGATAAGCGTATCCCAGGAGCGGCCACTCGCTGCGGAGGAGGTGCAGGAGCTGGCGGAGGAGATGACTGCTGAAGCTGTGGTAGTAACTGTTGTAGCATAACGGTCAGTTGAGACAGCTGTTGGCCTTGTTGCGCTATCTGTTGTGACTGCTGGGCGACCACCGTGGTGAGGTCAGCGACAACTGGCAGAGGAACTTCAGCGGGATCCATGGCCGGATCTACTGTCACGATGCCGGCTGGCAGGTAGTGGATCCTCTGTGCCAGAGAGGGATTGGCGTGGACCGTGCTAGTGGACCGGTTCTAAGCCACTACTGGTTTTCACCAGAGCCCGCCGCAAAGCGGGATGGTCTTGCTGCGGCGGTAGTGACCAGGTCGTATCCACTAGCAACGGCTCACCTCTCTGGCTGCTGAAGATAGGCGCGGTACAAGGGAGTAGGCAAAAGCAAGGTCGGACGTAGCAGAAGGTCGGGGCAGGCAGCAAGGATCGTAGTCAGGGGCAACGGCAGAAGGTCTGGAAACACAGGCAAGGAACACACAAGGAACGCTTTCACTGGCACTAAGGCAACAAGATCCGGCAAGGGAGTGCAGGGGAAGTGAGGTGATATAGGGAAGTGCACAGGTGAACACACTAATTGGGACCACTGCGCCAATCAGCGGCGCAGTGGCCCTTTAAATCGCAGAGACCCGGCGCGCGCGCGCCCTAGGGAGCGGGGCCGCGCGCGCCGGGACAGAACAGACGGAGAGCGAGTCAGGTAGGGGAGCCGGGGTGCGCATCGCGAGCGGGCGCTACCCGCATCGCGAATCGCATCCCGGCTGGCAGCGGAATCGCAGCGCCCCGGGTCAGAGGACGTGACCGGAGCGCTGCCGCGGGGAGAGTGAAGCGAGCGCTCCGGGGAGGAGCGGGGACCCGGAGCGCTCGGCGTAACAGTTGGGATATGAGGACGGGATTTGAGGATGGGATATGAGGTTTGGATAGGAGGTCAAGATATGATGACTGGATATGAGGACGGGATATGATGACGGGATATGAGGTCGGGATATGAGGTCGGGATATGAGGTCGGGATATGAGGTCGGGATATGAGGTCTGGATATGAGGTCGGGATATGAGGACGGGATATGAGGTCGGGATATGAGGTCAGGGTATGAGGTTGGGATATGAGGTTGGGATATGAGGTCGGGATATGAGGATGGTATATGTGGTCAGGGTATGAGGTTGGGATATGAGGACGGGATTTGAGGATGGGATATGAGGTTTGGATAGGAGGTCAAGATATGAGGACTGGATATGAGGACGGGATATGAGGACGGGATATGAGGACGGGATATGAGGTCGGGATATGAGGTCGGGGTATGAGGTCGGGGTATGAGGTCGGGATATGAGGTCGGGATATGAGGTCAGGATATGAGGATGGGATTTGAGGACGGGATATGAGGTTGGGATAGGAGGTCAAGATATGAGGACAGGATATGAGGACAGGATATGAGGACAGGATATGAGGACTGGATATGAGGACAGGATATGGGGTCGGGATATGAGGATGGGATATGAGGACGGGATATGAGGTTGGGATATGAGGTTGGGATATGAGGTCGGGATATGAGGATGGGGTTGGGATATGACAACAATATATGGGGATGGGATATGAAGTCAAAAGCTTCCTCCTTTTGTTGATTTTCCTCCCCAACAAGAATTAGGAAGGAAGAACCGGGCAACGCCGAGTACTCAGCTAGTTTCATATAAAGTTTCATAGAGTTATAACTATAGGACCCAATGGTGTGAACTGTTGTCGTCCCGGTGGGAGTTGTAGTGTCCCAGCAGCCACAGTTTGGAGGTTTCCTGTATAGCGGGATGAGGTTACAGCCGCTCCTCATGGCACATTACAGATCAGCAGACTGAGGAGCAGATTGGGCGTTAGGACCCAGGAGCCGCCGCTCCCCCTGATCTCATGCACATCCCTCATCCCAGTATTACAACCTCCTTCCTATATGTTCCTGTCAGATCTGCGGCTTTATTTGCTCTTTAACCATCTCCAGAAATTGCTACAAATCTGTAATTGACCTATTAAATGTTCAGCATCCGACTTAATAACGGCGCCGACGTGTTTTATTGGCAGCCATGGGTAATTACTCCTCCGTTCTGATATTTCCAGAGCTGTTTGTAACCACAGACTTATCATAGGTCAACAAATCTCCCGCAGGCGGTGTAAGGGCCCCGGCCCCGCGCCATTCATCAAGTCCCTTATTTGTTGCATTTGGGAAACAGATGAACCGCAGCGACTTGTTGATGGGAAGTGCTCGAGCCGCGGCCTCCGACGCCATCATTAAAACATCTACATCTTATCTTTACCTTCGAACTCTGGCTTTACTGAGTGCAGACTGACATTATGTAAGCAGATAGGCGGATAATAGCCCGAGGGTCGTATCATAAGATACTGCTCATTTATTGAACGTGGCGTAAGAAGAATATCATGTTACAATATATCATTATCAATGTAGTAGTCGTTGCATCATTGTTCCTAATACACAGCCCCAAACCCCCTGTGTAGACCTAGATATACATAATTAAACAATCCGCCTGCAGACGACATTAGAAGGAGCAAATAATATTGAGTTTACTTAGATCCCTTAGTGTCAGAGAAGCCTCCATCTTGCCTAAAGACAAGCTGTGCTCCTGCCCAGGTCCTGCCGAGTACGCCAACTACGTGAGGGAGGTTAGAATGGGGCAACCTCGATGTCAGAGAGATCTACCCCATCAGGCTTTGGTTGGTAAATTGAGGGGCTCAATGGTGACCTCACAAAGGCTTTACTTACAAGAGGCACAAGTGCTTTCTGGTTTCAGGAACGCACACACACATATATATATATATATACTGTGGCAACCACTAGGAAGGCCGAACTGCAACTCCCAGCATGCCCAGACCGCCAAAGGCATGCTGGGAGTTGTATTTTTGCAACATCTGGAGGGTCACAGTTTGGAGACCACTTGTTACAGTGGTGCCCAAACGGTAACCCTCCAGATGTTGCTAAACTACAACTCTCAGCATGCCTAGACTGTCCAGGCATGCTGGGAGTTGTAGTTCTGTAACATCTGTCCCTTCAGATTTTGCAATTTTCATTAAATTTTTGAAAATTGCTGCTCTACTTTGAAGCCCTCTAATTTGTCCATTTTATGATGCCAACATAAAGTGGATATATTATATTTGTGAAGAAAAATAAAATGTATTGTGAATATCCCTTTTCTTTACAAGTAGAGAGCTTCAAAGTTAGACCAGAGCAGCAAATGTTTGCTATGGGGATTTTCTCCTACTCTGGACAGTTCTTAAAATGGACAGCTATGTCAGCAGAGAGCACTGTGCTCGTGATGTCAGCAGAGAGCTCTGTGTTCCAAAAAAGAGAAACACATTTTCTCTGTAGTATTCAGCAGCTAGTAAGTACTGGAAGGATTAAGATTTTTTTTAATAGAAGTAATTTACAAATCTGTTTAACTTTCTGGCTCCAGTTGATCTAAAAAATAGCTGCTGTATGCTCCACAGGAAGTTGTGTCGTTCCTTTGAGTCCGACCACAGTGCTCTCTGCTGACACCTCTGTCCGTATAAGGATCTGTCCAGAGTAGAAGCAAATCCCGATAGCAAACCTATCTCCTACTCTGGACAGTTCATGACATGGACAGAGGTGGCAGCAGAGAGCACTGTGGTCAGACTGGAAAAAAAACTACACAACTTCCTTTGGAGAATACAGCAGCTGATAAGTACTGGAAGGATTAAGATTTTTAATAGAATTAATTTACAAATCTGTTTAACTTTCTGGAAACAGTTGATTTGAAAGGAGGAACAATACTTAGTTACAGCAGCTCTGATTTATTTTCACTCTCGCTCACAGTCTAGAGCAGCATTTCCCAACCAAGGTGCCTTGCAAAACTACAAGTCCCAGCATGGCTGTCTGGGCATGCTGGGAGACGTAGCTTTGCTACAGCTGGAGGCACACTGTTTGGGAAACACAGGTCCAGAGCCATAGGTCTTACTTGGTGCCAGACTACAGCGCCCTCCTGCCGACTCTGAAGTTGGTAGCTTGGTTGTCATTAATCATGGACCTAAGATAATGTTTGATCTCCATCTTTCCTTCCTGATCCTTCTAGCTGTGGCTTTAAAGGGGTATTCCAGGCCAAAACTTTTATATATATATATATATATATATATATATATATATATCCACCGGCTCCGGAAAGTTAAACAGATTTGTAAATTACTTCTATTAAAAAATCTTAATCCTTCCAATAGTTATTAGCTTCTGAAGTTGAGTTGTTGTTTTCTGTCTAACTGCTCTCTGATGACTCACGTCCCGGGAGCTGTGCAGTTTCTATGGGGATATTCTCCCATCATGCACAGCTCCCGGGACGTGACATCATTGAGCATTTAGACAGAAAACTTCAGAAGCTAATAACTATTGGAAGGATTAAGATTTTTTAATAGAAGTAATTTACAAATCTGTTTATCTTTCCGGAGCCAGTTGATATACCGTATATAAAAAAGTTTTTTCCTGGAATACCCCTTTAAGTATCTGTGGTTCAGATCACAGTGACTCCAAATTCAGTTTCTTCCCAATTTTAGCCTCTGGTTCTCCATGCTGGCCTTCTCCAATGGCCCCAATTGGGCTTGCCCTGGCCTAAAGACAAGCTGTGCTCCTGCCCAGGTCCTGCCGAGTACGCCAACTAACAGGGAGATTTATCAAAACCTGTGCAAAGGAAAAGTTGCCCAGTTGCCCATAGCAACCAATCAGATCGCTTCTTTCACTTTGCAGAGGCTTTGTTGAAAACGAAAGAAGCGAGCTGATTGGTTGCTATGGGCAACTGGGCACGTTTTCCTTTGTACATGTTTTGATAAATCTCCCCCTAAGTGAAGGATGTTTGAATGGTGAAACCTCGATGTCAGAGAGACCTGAACAAGAGCGCAGCTTGTCTTTAGGCCGTGGCATGTGACTAGAGGACAAGCCCAACTGAGGCAATTGGAGAAGGCCAGCATGGGAAAAGCAGAGGCTAAAATTGGGAAGAAACTGAATTTGGAGTCCCATGCCGCAGCCTTTGGTCAGCCATACCAGTTTGGCTCCAGTCAAGTCCGTCTCTGGTGTGTAACTCCTCCACACGGTTCCTGGGCCAGAGTTTGTCTTGCAATTACAGTGGTCCCTCAACATACGATGGTAATCCGCTCCAAATGGACCATCGTTTGTTGAAACCATCGTATGTTGAGGGATCCGTGCAATGTAAAATATAGGACAGTGGTCTACAACCTGCGGACCTCCAGATGTTGCAAAACTACAACACCCAGCATGCCCGGGCTGTCCGGGCATGCTGGGTGTTGTAGTTTTGCAACATCTGGAGGTCCGCAGGTTGAAGACCACTGGTATAGGAAATTGTACTCACGTGTCCCCGCCGCTCCGGACCGTCACCGCTCGTCACCGCTGCCCTGGATGTCGCCGTCCATCGCTGTCGCCGCGTCCCCGGGGTGTCCCCGCCGCTCCGGCAAGGCCTCTTCTTCCCCGGCATCCGCTCTCTCCGTCGCCGCCATCACGTCGCTACACACGCCGCTCCTATTGGATGACGGGACGGTGAGCGCAGCGACGTGATGACGACGATGGAGAGCGCCGACGATGCAGAGGATCCCGAAGAGGATGCGCCGGAGCCCCGAGGACAGGTAAGTGATCGTCAGCGGACCACACGGGGCACTGTAAACGGCTATCCGGTGGCAGCTGAAGCAGTCTGCGCTGCAGGATAGCCGTTTATGCGATGGCCCCGACATACAAAAGCATCGTAGGTTGATGCTGCCTCTGAGAGTGATCGTATGTCGGGGCCATCGTAGGTCGAGGGGTCACTGTACAATGGCAGACTGACAATTCTTATGGAGGACTGTGACAATTCTTTTGGAGGACATGTGACAATTTTTATGGAGGACTGTGACAATTCTTTTGGAGGACTGTGACAATTTTTATGGAGGACATGTGACAATTCTTATGGAGGACTGTGACAATTCTTATGGAGGACTGTGACAATTCTTATGAAGGACATGTGACAATTCTTATGGAGGACATGTGACAATTCTTATGGAGGACTGTGACAATTCTTATGGAGGACTGTGACAATTCTTATGGAGGACTGTGACAATTCTTATGGAGGACATGTGACAATTCTTATGGAGGACATGTGACAATTCTTATGGAGGACTGTGACAATTCTTATGGAGGACTGTGACAATTCTTATGGAGGACTGTGACAATTCTTATGGAGGACTGTGACAATTCTTATGGAGGACTGTGACAATTCTTATGGAGGACATGTGGCAATTCTTATGGAGGACTGTGACAATTCTTATGGAGGACATGTGACAATTCTTATGGAGGACTGTGACAATTCTTATGGAGGACTGTGACAATTCTTATGGAGGACTGTGACAATTCTTATGGAGGACTGTGACAATTCTTATGGAGGACTGTGACAATTCTTATGGAGGACTGTGACAATTCTTATGGAGGACATGTGGCAATTCTTATGGAGGACTGTGACAATTCTTATGGAGGACTGTGACAATTCTTATGGAGGACTGTGACAATTCTTATGGAGGACATGTGACAATTCTTATGGAGGACTGTGACAATTCTTATGGAGGACATGTGACAATTCTTATGGAGGACTGTGACAATTCTTATGGAGGACATGTGACAATTCTTATGGAGGACTGTGACAATTCTTATGGAGGACTGTGACAATTCTTATGGAGGACTGTGACAATTCTTATGGAGGACATGTGACAATTCTTATGGAGGACTGTGACAATTCTTTTGGAGGACATGTGACAATTTTTATGGAGGACTGTGACAATTCTTATGGAGGACTGTGACAATTCTTATGGAGGACTGTGACAATTCTTATGGAGGACTGTGACAATTCTTATGGAGGACTGTGACAATTCTTATGGAGGACAGGTGACAATTCTTATGGAGGACTGTGACAATTCTTATGGAGGACTGTGACAATTCTTATGGAGGACATGTGACAATTCTTATGGAGGACTGTGACAATTCTTATGGAGGACTGTGACAATTCTTATGGAGGACATGTGACAATTCTTATGGAGGACTGTGACAATTCTTATGGAGGACTGTGACAATTCTTATGGAGGACATGTGACAATTCTTATGGAGGACTGTGACAATTCTTATGGAGGACTGTGACAATTCTTATGGAGGACTGTGACAATTCTTTTGGAGGACTGTGACAATTCTTATGGAGGACTGTGACAATTCTTATGGAGGACTGTGACAATTCTTATGGAGGACTGTGACAATTCTTATGGAGGACATGTGACAATTCTTATGGAGGACATGTGACAATTCTTATGGAGGACTGTGACAATTCTTATGGAGGACTGTGACAATTCTTATGGAGGACTGTGACAATTCTTATGGAGGACTGTGACAATTCTTATGGAGGACTGTGACAATTCTTATGGAGGACTGTGACAATTCTTATGGAGGACTGTGACAATTCTTATGGAGGACAGGTGACAATTCTTATGGAGGACTGTGACAATTCTTATGGAGGACTGTGACAATTCTTATGGAGGACTGTGACAATTCTTATGGAGGACTGTGACAATTCTTATGGAGGACAGGTGACAATTCTTATGGAGGACTGTGACAATTCTTATGGAGGACTGTGACAATTCTTATGGAGGACTGTGACAATTCTTATGGAGGACTGTGACAATTCTTATGGAGGACTGTGACAATTCTTATGGAGGACATGTGACAATTCTTATGGAGGACTGTGACAATTCTTATGGAGGACTGTGACAATTCTTATGGAGGACTGTGACAATTCTTTTGGAGGACTGTGACAATTCTTATGGAGGACTGTGACAATTCTTATGGAGGACTGTGACAATTCTTATGGAGGACTGTGACAATTCTTATGGAGGACATGTGACAATTCTTATGGAGGACATGTGACAATTCTTATGGAGGACTGTGACAATTCTTATGGAGGACTGTGACAATTCTTATGGAGGACTGTGACAATTCTTATGGAGGACTGTGACAATTCTTATGGAGGACATGTGACAATTTTTATGGAGGACTGTGACAATTCTTATGGAGGACATGTGACAATTCTTATGGAGGACTGTGACAATTCTTATGGAGGACTGTGACAATTCTTATGGAGGACTGTGACAATTCTTATGGAGGACATGTGACAATTCTTATGGAGGACATGTGACAATTCTTATGGAGGACTGTGACAATTCTTATGGAGGACTGTGACAATTCTTATGGAGGACTGTGACAATTCTTATGGAGGACTGTGACAATTTTTATGGAGGACATGTGACAATTCTTATGGAGGACTGTGACAATTCTTATGGAGGACTGTGACAATTCTTATGGAGGACATGTGACAATTCTTATGGAGGACATGTGACAATTCTTATGGAGGACATGTGACAATTCTTTTGGAGGACTGTGACAATTCTTATGGAGGACTGTGACAATTCTTATGGAGGACTGTGACAATTCTTATGGAGGACTGTGACAATTCTTATGGAGGACTGTGACAATTCTTATGGAGGACATGTGACAATTCTTATGGAGGACTGTGACAATTCTTATGGAGGACTGTGACAATTCTTATGGAGGACTGTGACAATTCTTATGGAGGACTGTGACAATTCTTTTGGAGGACTGTGACAATTCTTATGGAGGACTGTGACAATTCTTATGGAGGACTGTGACAATTCTTATGGAGGACTGTGACAATTCTTATGAAGGACATGTGACAATTCTTATGGAGGACATGTGGCAATTCTTATGGAGGACTGTGACAATTCTTATGGAGGACTGTGACAATTCTTATGGAGGACATGTGACAATTCTTATGGAGGACTGTGACAATTCTTATGGAGGACATGTGACAATTCTTATGGAGGACTGTGACAATTCTTATGGAGGACATGTGACAATTCTTATGGAGGACTGTGACAATTCTTATGGAGGACTGTGACAATTCTTATGGAGGACTGTGACAATTCTTATGGAGGACATGTGACAATTCTTATGGAGGACTGTGACAATTCTTTTGGAGGACATGTGACAATTTTTATGGAGGACTGTGACAATTCTTATGGAGGACTGTGACAATTCTTATGGAGGACTGTGACAATTCTTATGGAGGACTGTGACAATTCTTATGGAGGACAGGTGACAATTCTTATGGAGGACTGTGACAATTCTTATGGAGGACTGTGACAATTCTTATGGAGGACATGTGACAATTCTTATGGAGGACTGTGACAATTCTTATGGAGGACTGTGACAATTCTTATGGAGGACATGTGACAATTCTTATGGAGGAATTCTTATGGAGGACTGTGACAATTCTTATGGAGGACTGTGACAATTCTTATGGAGGACTGTGACAATTCTTATGGAGGACTGTGACAATTCTTTTGGAGGACTGTGACAATTCTTATGGAGGACTGTGACAATTCTTATGGAGGACTGTGACAATTCTTATGGAGGACATGTGACAATTCTTATGGAGGACATGTGACAATTCTTATGGAGGACTGTGACAATTCTTATGGAGGACTGTGACAATTCTTATGGAGGACTGTGACAATTCTTATGGAGGACTGTGACAATTCTTATGGAGGACTGTGACAATTCTTATGGAGGACTGTGACAATTCTTATGGAGGACATGTGACAATTTTTATGGAGGACTGTGACAATTCTTATGGAGGACATGTGACAATTCTTATGGAGGACTGTGACAATTCTTATGGAGGACTGTGACAATTCTTATGGAGGACTGTGACAATTCTTATGGAGGACATGTGACAATTCTTATGGAGGACATGTGACAATTCTTATGGAGGACTGTGACAATTCTTATGGAGGACTGTGACAATTCTTATGGAGGACTGTGACAATTCTTATGGAGGACTGTGACAATTTTTATGGAGGACATGTGACAATTCTTATGGAGGACTGTGACAATTCTTATGGAGGACTGTGACAATTCTTATGGAGGACATGTGACAATTCTTATGGAGGACATGTGACAATTCTTATGGAGGACATGTGACAATTCTTTTGGAGGACTGTGACAATTCTTATGGAGGACTGTGACAATTCTTATGGAGGACTGTGACAATTCTTATGGAGGACTGTGACAATTCTTATGGAGGACATGTGACAATTTTTATGGAGGACTGTGACAATTCTTATGGAGGACATGTGACAATTCTTATGGAGGACTGTGACAATTCTTATGGAGGACTGTGATAATTCTTATGGAGGACTGTGACAATTCTTATGGAGGACTGTGACAATTCTTATGGAGGACATGTGACAATTCTTATGGAGGACATGTGACAATTCTTATGGAGGACTGTGACAATTCTTATGGAGGACTGTGACAATTCTTATGGAGGACTGTGACAATTTTTATGGAGGACATGTGACAATTCTTATGGAGGACTGTGACAATTCTTATGGAGGACTGTGACAATTCTTATGGAGGACTGTGACAATTCTTATGGAGGACTGTGACAATTTTTATGGAGGACATGTGGCAATTCTTATGGAGGACTGTGACAATTCTTATGGAGGACATGTGACAATTCTTATGGAGGACATGTGACAATTCTTATGGAGGACATGTGACAATTCTTATGGAGGACTGTGACAATTCTTATGGAGGACTGTGACAATTCTTATGGAGGACATGTGACAATTCTTATGGAGGACTGTGACAATTCTTATGGAGGACTGTGACAATTCTTATGGAGGACTGTGACAATTCTTATGGAGGACTGTGACAATTCTTTTGGAGGACTGTGACAATTCTTATGGAGGACTGTGACAATTCTTATGGAGGACTGTGACAATTCTTATGGAGGACTGTGACAATTCTTATGAAGGACATGTGACAATTCTTATGGAGGACTGTGACAATTCTTATGGAGGACATGTGACAATTCTTATGGAGGACTGTGACAATTCTTTTTGGAGGACATGTGACAATTTTTATGGAGGACTGTGACAATTCTTATGGAGGACATGTGACAATTCTTATGGAGGACTGTGACAATTCTTATGGAGGACATGTGACAATTCTTATGGAGGACTGTGACAATTCTTATGGAGGACATGTGACAATTCTTATGGAGGACTGTGACAATTCTTATGGAGGACTGTGACAATTCTTATGGAGGACATGTGACAATTCTTATGGAGGACTGTGACAATTCTTATGGAGGACTGTGACAATTCTTATGGAGGACTGTGACAATTCTTATGGAGGACATGTGACAATTCTTATGGAGGACATGTGACAATTCTTATGGAGGACTGTGACAATTCTTATGGAGGACTGTGACAATTCTTATGGAGGACATGTGACAATTCTTATGGAGGACATGTGACAATTCTTATGGAGGACATGTGACAATTCTTATGGAGGACTGTGACAATTCTTATGGAGGACATGTGACAATTCTTATGGAGGACTGTGACAATTCTTATGGAGGACTGTGACAATTCTTATGGAGGACATGTGACAATTCTTATGGAGGACATGTGACAATTCTTATGGAGGACTGTGACAATTCTTATGGAGGACTGTGACAATTCTTATGGAGGACTGTGACAATTCTTATGGAGGACTGTGACAATTCTTATGGAGGACTGTGACAATTCTTATGGAGGACTGTGGGTTCACCAGTTCTGCATCTTCAGTCTTTGCCAATACTCCTGCTAGGGTCCTGCCGATTACGCCAAATAATAGAAAAGTGTTTCAATGGAGCCTCCCCTACTAGAGCATGGCCCACCATACTGGGCTTCCGTGAAGGGCCTAATAATGACTGTCCCACTTGAAGGAGATGGTGCAACAGGACTCACAAGAGGCACTTATGCCTGGTGGTGTCAGCAACGTGTACATAATTCAGTAATGGTGACGCGCTTTTTCATAAATCCCCATCCCCGGTGCTGATTGCCTCCTCTATAAATACTTTTGAGCTTTAAGCTGTGGCTTCTCCACTCGTCTGCAGATAAGCGGCGGCTTATAGAACAGTGAAATCCCCGTCTATATGTTTCTACGGTGTTAGTGATATTGGAATCTAAGATGGCAGCAGACGGGTTCCCTTTAAATATCCTATTGGTGGTAATTGACTGAGTGGCTGCAATCTGCACAATCCGCTTCAGGTGGACGCCATTCGGCAGCTTTGTCCTGCGCCGACAAATTCATGTGGAACAAATCCTGTTTGGATGTAATGGGCGACGCCAAGGAGATGGGTTTAAGGAAGAAGCTCTCACCATCCGGAGGAATCAGGTCCCAGCGAGGGATTCTGGGAAGAAGCTGCTGTCTACGTGATATAAAGGCCTAGAGACCTTAATATAGTGGGGGGGGGGGCAGGACCCGCGCCAATCCCTCTCATCTGATGCGCGCTTATCTATCGACTGATCCTTTACTTCATCACAATCACTTTTCATGCAGGATCAGAGTGAGAAGGGATTCCCAGAGAAGATCTCCTGCGCGCTGCAGATACCGACGCGGTGTGTGTGGGGGGGGGGGGGGGGGGGGGAGGGGGCACAAAATGTTTTATTAGTTCAAAATATTGTGTGAAATAGTGATGTGAAAAATGTGTAAAAGACCGTTCATTCTCGTTGGGTTTGGGCGTCTCACCTGCACTTGGAGCCCGTGCCCGCCATGTTGGAGATACCTTTGCCCCTTGTCCTGCAGTGGTGGAGCAGACACTGGGCCGGGGCCATTTTGTTGACCTTTGTAGGTCGAGACCAGTTGTGCAGGTGTCACATTTCATGTAGTTGGGCCCAGTTTGGGGGGCTGATAGATGGCTTTAGTGGGATTTGGGGGGGTTGCCTAGAGAGTAGGGAAAGGTCGTAGCAGGGGTCAAGTCCTGGGAAAAAAGTGAGGGAACTCACCCAAGATTTCAACTCAAGGGCCGGTCCTGTTAATGGAAACAGCGCTCTTGCTGTGGAAAAAGTGCAGGAACTCCTTTCCCATGCGTTCCTGCAGGACTTTAGCGCTGGGTAGTAGGATAGTGTACTGGGAGCAGCGGGCTGAGCTTTGTAGACAGTAATAGGGGTAATAATGGGGTAATAGGGGGTAATAATGTTGGGCTTTGGAGAGTGGAGTGGATGGGACATAGCAACCCCCCCCCCCCCTCTCCCCAGAATAACATTCAGAGATGATGGGGTGGTCTTCAGTGCAACCTAATGGTGCTGGTAGGGGAAGGTAGCCTATTGGACAGAATTTCGTGAGGACTAAGTGGAGGGCATAGATCTTAAAGGGGTACTCCACTGGAAGCCAGAAAGTGGATTTTTAAATTACTTCTATGTAAAAAAACGTAATCCTTCCAGTACTTATCAGCTGCCGTATGCTCCACAGGAAGTTCTTTTCTTTTTGAATTTCTTTTCTGTCTGTCCATGACAGGAACTGTTCAGAGCAGTATAGGTTTGCTATGGGGGACTTGCTCCTGCTCTGGACAGTTCCTAAAATGGACAGAGGTGTCAGCAGAGAGAACTGTGGTCAGACTGGAAAGAACTACACAACTTCCTGTGGAGCATACAGCAGCTGATAAGTACTGCAAGGATTAAGATTTTTAAATAGAAGTAATTTGGGGAAAAAAAATGTTTTTTTTTTATTTGGAAAAAAAATGTTTTCCAGCAGAGTACCCCTTTAATAACAGGGTCTGAAAGAGAAGTGGAAGTCACCAAATAGACAGAGTAACACAGTCCAGGAAGGGACTCCTGTCAAAAGAACAGGGACTGGAAACAAACTAATTTTAAACTTTTCAACCATTGTTATTCTTCTATTTACTTGTAGAGATACAGGGGGGGGGGGGGGTATTTATCAATTTTGCCTGTTGACCGTTTCTTTTTACCCTTTTTTTTCACTTTGGTTTTCGTGGACATGCACCAAATTTATAATTTGGTGCAAGTTGTTAGTAATTTTGGCTCAAATGTTGAAATCAGCCGTTCCCAGCGCCTTTTACACACAACTTACTTCCCTCCTTGTGGTGGTGGGAGGTGATCAGTGTGTGGTGGGAGGGGGCGTGTCCCTCCTTGTGGTGGTGGTGGGAGGGGATCAGTGTGTGGTGGGAGGGGGCGTGTCCCTCCCTTGTGGTGGTGGGAGGTGATTGGTGTGTGGTGGAAGGGGGTGTGTCCCTCCCTTGTGGTGGTGGGAGGTGATTGGTGTGTGGTGGGAGGGGGCGTGTCCCTCCTTGTGGTGGTGGGAGGTGATCAGTGTGTGGTGGGAGGGGGCAGTGGTATGCTGTAGATGGTCATCAGAGACTGGTATGGGGCTATAAGTGTTATGGGGGGCATCGTGAGCGGCTGGGGGCCATATGGAGGCGCTGAGGTTTGACAACAATTATTTGGGCCTTTTGGCTGCACGGTAAAAACAATGAATGAGAATTCTAGATCTCTGGAAAGAGCAAAACAGGAACAAGAAGTAAAACTGAAACTCTGATGAAGAAGTGGAGGGGCCCTATGGGGGTTTGTGGCCCTTGTGACTTCAGGGACCTCCCTATTCAGTAACATACACACACGTGACATATTTAGATGGAGTCCTCCTGTAGAACTTTTCTCCGTGTTCTTCGCTGGAGGCCGATGACCTTCTCTGTGCCCACTTAATCCTAGAGTGACCTCTGCCCAATGACTGATCTCCATAAATCCACATTAACATGAAGGGACCCGGCGTCCATGGAGCCAATGACGGTCTTCATCCTGTCCTTCATACTCCTGTGGGCCCAGAATCCTGACTAATGACCACCCTGACCAGTCAATTCATTAGTCAGAGCAACGACACAGAACATTATGTGCGGGAGGCGGGAGATCCGACGACATTAACTGCAAATCCCCATCACTAACAATTAGATTGGAGCAAAGTTATCGAGCGGAAAAGATGGAAGATAATTCTAATAGACGAGAGGGACGAAGACTGACAGAGGCGAGAGCGAGAGGGTGAGAGAGTGACAGAGGAGAGAGGGTGAGAGAGTGACAGAGGTGAGAGGGCAAGAGAGTGAGAGAGGTGAGAGGGCAAGAGAGTGACAGAGGCGAGAGGGTGAAAGAGTGACAGAGGCGAGAGGGCGAGAGAGTGACAGAGGTGAGAGCAAGAGAGTGACAGAGGCGAGAGCGAGAGAGTGACAGAGGCGAGAGGGCGAGAGAGTGACAGAGGCGAGAGCGAGAGAGTGACAGAGGCGAGAGGGCGAGAGAGTGACAGAGGCGAGAGCGAGAGAGTGACAGAGGCGAGAGCGAGAGAGTGACAGAGGCGAGAGGGCGAGAGAGTGACAGAGGCGAGAGGGTGAAAGAGTGACAGAGGCGAGAGGGCGAGAGAGTGACAGAGGCGAGAGGGCGAGAGAGTAACAGAGGTGAGAGCAAGAGAGTGACAGACGAGAGGGTGAGGGCAAGAGCGAGAGGGCGAGAGAGTGACAGAGGCGAGAGCGAGAGGGCGAGAGAGTGACAGAGGCGAGAGGGTGAGAGAGTGACAGAGGCGAGAGCGAGAGAGTGACAGAGGCGAGAGGGCGAGAGAGTGACAGAGGCGAGAGGGTGAAAGAGTGACAGAGGCGAGAGGGCGAGAGAGTGACAGAGGCGAGAGGGCGAGAGAGTGACAGAGGTGAGAGCAAGAGAGTGACAGGCAAGAGGGTGAGGGCAAGAGCGAGAGGGCGAGAGAGTGACAGAGGCGAGAGCAAGAGAGTGACAGAGGCGAGAGCAAGAGAGTGACAGAGGCAAGAGAGTGACAGAGGCGAGAGAGTGACAGAGGCGAGAGGGTGACAGAGGCGAGAGGGTGACAGAGGCGAGAGGGTGACAGAGGCGAGAGGGTGACAGAGGCGAGAGGGTGACAGAGGCGAGAGGGTGACAGAGGCGAGAGGGTGACAGAGGCGAGAGAGTGACAGAGGCGAGAGAGTGACAGAGGCGAGAGAGTGACAGAGGCGAAAGGGCGAGAGAGGCAAGAGCGAGAGGGAGGTAGGGAGAGTAATATTCTTGTATATAGGAGCAGTATTATAGTAGTTATATTCTTGTATATAGGAGCAGTATTATAGTAGTTATATTCTTGTATATAGGAGCAGTATTATAGTAGTTATATTCTTGTATATAGGAGGCAGTATTATAGTAGTTATATTCTTGTATATAGGAGCAGTATTATAGTAGTTATATTCTTGTATATAGGAGCAGTATTATAGTAGTTATATTCTTGTATATAGGAGCAGTATTATAGTAGTTATATTCTTGTATATAGGAGCAGTATTATAGTAGTTATATTCTTGTATATAAGAACAGTATTATAGTAGTTATATTCTTGTATATAGGAGCAGTATTATAGTAGTTATATTCTTGTATATAGGAGCAGTATTATAGTAGTTATATTCTTGTATATAGGAGCAGTATTATAGTAGATATATTCTTGTATATAGGAGCAGTATTATAGTAGTTATATTCTTGTATATAGAAGCAGTATTATAGTAGTTATATTCTTGTATATAGGGGGCAGTATTATAGTAGTTATATTCTTGTATATAGGAGCAGTATTATAGTAGTTATATTCTTGTATATAGGAGCAGTATTATAGTAGTTATATTCTTGTATATAGGAGGCAGTATTATAGTAGTTATATTCTTAAATATAGGAACAGTATTATAGTAGTTATATTCTTAAATATAGGAACAGTATTATAGTAGTTATATTTTTGTATATAGGAGCAGTATTATAGTAGTTATATTCTTGTATATAGGAGCAGTATTATAGTAGTTATATTCTTGTATATAGGGGCAGTATTATAGTAGTTATATTCTTGTGTATAGGAGCAGTATTATAGTAGTTATATTCTTATATATAAGAGCAGTATTATAGTAGTTATATTCTTATATATAAGAGCAGTATTATAGTAGTTATATTCTTGTATATAGGAGCAGTATTATAGTAGTTATAGTCTTGTATATAGGAACAGTATTATAGTAGTTATATTCTTGTATATAGGAGCAGTATTATAGTAGTTATATTCTTGTATATAGGAGCAGTATTATAGTAGTTATATTCTTGTATATAGGAGCAGTATTATAGTAGTTATATTCTTGTATATAGGGGCAGTATTATGGTAGTTATATTCTTGTATATAGAAGTATTATAGTAGTTATATGCTTGTATATCGGAGGCAGTATTATAGTAGTTATATTCTTGTATATAGGAGCAGTATTATAGTAGTTATATTCTTGTATATAGGAACAGTATTAAAGTAGTTCTATTCTTGTATATAGGAGCAGTATTATAGTAGTTATATTCTTGTATATAGGAGCAGTATTATAGTAGTTATATTCTTGTATATAGGAGCAGTATTAAAGTAGTTATATTCTTGTGTATAGGGGCAGTATTATAGTAGTTATATTCATGTATATAGGAGCAGTATTATAGTAGTTATATTCTTGTATATAGGAGCAGTATTATAGTAGTTATATTCTTGTATATAGGAGCAGTATTATAGTAGTTATATTCTTGTATATAGGAGCAGTATTATAGTAGTTATATTCTTGTATATAGGAGGCAGTATTATAGTAGTTATATTCTTGTATATAGGAGCAGTATTATAGTAGTTATATTCTTGTATATAGGAGCAGTATTATAGTAGTTATATTCTTGTATATAGGAACAGTATTATAGTAGTTATGAATTCGGGTAGAAAAACAGACATGGTCGCACATCTACAATCTTGTATAATGATCTGTTTGCTTCTCAGCATAATATCAAAAACTAACAGGTTGTTATTATACATTTTTGATCAAAAAGTACAAGCCCACTCGCCACGTCAAGGCCACCTATTTAGAGTGGGTCCCTAACGTCCCTAGCATAAAATGGCGCAGCACCGAGCGGCGACCACCACCGCCGCGACACCAATGCCCACAGGGGGGAACGACCCACCGGCAGAGCGGCCCCAATGCCACTCAACCCAGTCTATGGGCCGCACCCCCCCGCAGACACGGCGCCACGGCAGCAACGGACACCGAACAGCACCACACCAGTGTGAACAAGGTGTAATAGCTCACTTACCATACTCTCCCAGTCAGACTGGGAGGCTGCTAGGAAAGAAATGACCCATGTGTAGCTAACTACTATTTATATAGGTTTGGGCTGAGGGGGTGGGGAAGAGTGCAGACAACATGTTCAAAAAAAAAAAAAAGAGGGGATAGAAATCACAGTGTGAATTCGGGTAGAAAAACAGACAGCGCACATCTACAATCTTGTATAATGATCTGATTGCTTCTCAGCATAATATCAAAAACTAACAGGTTGGGTCGTTCCCCCCTGTGGGCATTGGTGTCGTGGCGGTGGTGGTCGCCGCTCGGTGCTGCGCCATTTTATGCTAGGGACGTTAGGGACCCACTCTAAATAGGTGGCCTTGACGTGGCGAGTGGGCTTGTACTTTTTGATCAAAAATGTATAATAACAACCTGTTAGTTTTTGATATTATGCTGAGAAGCAATCAGATCATTATACAAGATTGTAGATGTGCGACCATGTCTGTTTTTCTACCCGAATTCACATTATAGTAGTTATATTCTTGTACATAGGAGCAGTATTATAGTTGCTATATTCTTGTATATAGGAGCAGTATTATAGTAGTTATATTCTTGTATATAGGAGCAGTATTATAGTAGTTATATTCTTGTATATAGGAGCAGTATTATAGTAGTTATATTCTTGTATAAAGGAGCAGTATTATAGTAGTTATATTCTTGTATATAGGAGCAATATTATAGTAGTTATATTCTTGTATATAGGGGCAGTATTATAGTAGTTATATTCTTGTATATAGAAGTATTATAATAGTTATATTCTTGTATATAGGAGGCAGTATTATAGTAGTTATATTCTTGTATATAGGAGCAGTATTATAGTAGTTATATTCTTGTATATAGGAACAGTATTAAAGTAGTTATATTCTTGTATATAGGAGCAGTATTAAAGTAGTTATATTCTTGTATATAGGAGCAGTATTATAGTAGTTATATTCTTGTATATAGGAGCAGTATTAAAGTAGTTATATTCTTGTATATAGGAGCAGTATTATAGTAGTTATATTCTTGTATATAGGAGCAGTATTAAAGTAGTTATATTCTTGTGTATAGGGGCAGTATTATAGTAGTTATATTCTTGTATATAGGAGCAGTATTATAGTAGTTATATTCTTGTATATAGGAGCAGTATTATAGTAGTTATAGTCTTGTATATAGGGGCAGTATTATAGTAGTTATATTCTTGTACATAGGAGCAGTATTATAGTAGTTATATTCTTGTATATAGGAGCAGTATTATAGCAGTTATATTTTTTACATAGAAGCAGTATTATAGTAGTTATATTCTTGTATATAGGAGCAGTATTATAGTAGTTATATTCTTGTATATAGGGGCAGTATTATAGTAGTTATATTCTTGTATATAGGAGGCAGTATTATAGTAGTTATAGTCTTGTATATAGGAGCAGTATTATAGTAGTTATATTCTTGCATATAGGGGCAGTATTATAGTAGGTATATTCTTGCATATAGGAGCAGTATTATAGTAGATACATTCTTGTATATAGGAGCAGTATTATAGTACTTGTATATAGGGGCAGTATTATAGTAGATACATTCTTGTATATAGGAGCAGTATTATAGTAGTTATATTCTTGTATGTAGGAGCAGTATTATAGTGGTTATATTATTGTATGTAGGGGCAGTATTATAGTAGTTATATTCTTGTATATAGGAGCAGTATTATAGTAGTTATATTCTTGTATATAGGAGCAGTATTATAGTGGTTATATTATTGTATATAGGGGCAGTATTATAGTAGTTCTATTCTTGTATATAGGAGCAGTATTGTAGTAGTTATATTCTTGTATATAGGAGCAGTATTGTAGTAGTTATATTCTTGTATATAGGGGCAGTATTATAGTAGTTATATTCTTGTATATAGGAGAAATATTATAGTAGTTATATTCTTGTATATAGGAGCAGTATTATAGTAGTTATATTCTTGTATATAGGAACAGTATTATAGTAGTTATATTCTTGTATATAGGAGCAGTATTATTGTAGTAAATATATTCTTGTATATAGGAGCAGTATTATAGTAGTTATATTCTTGTATATAGGAGGCAGTATTATAGAAGTTATATTCTTGTACATAGGAGCAGTATTATAGTAGATATATTCTTGTATATAGGAGCACTATTATAGTAGATATATTCTTGTATATAGGAGCAGTATTATAGTAGTTATATTCTTGTATATAGGAACAGTATTATAGTAGTTATATTCTTGTATATAGGGGCAGTATTATAGTAGTTATATTCTTGTATATAGGGGCAGTATTATAGTAAATATATTCTTGTATATAGGAGGCAGTATTATAGTAGTTATATTCTTGTATATAGGGGCAGTATTATAGTAGTTATATTCTTGTATATAGGGGCAGTATTATAGTAGTTATATTCTTGTATATAGGAGCAGTATTATAGTAGTTATATTCTTGTATATAGGGGCAGTATTATAGTAGTTATATTCTTGTATATCTTACTCCTCCTCCTCCTCCTACTGTATCTCCTCTTATTCCTTATAGAGTGTAAGCTCCTATGGTCAGGACTCTTACTCCTCCTCCTGTATCTCCTCTTATTCCTTATAGAGTGTAAGCTCCTATGGTCAGGACTCTTACTCCTCCTCCTGTATCTCCTCTTATTCCTTATAGAGTGTAAGCTCCTATGGTCAGGACTCTTACTCCTCCTCCTGTATCTCCTCTTATTCCTTATAGAGTGTAAGCTCCTATGGTCAGGACTCTTACTCCTCCTCCTCCTCCTGTATCTCCTCTTATTCCTTATAGAGTGTAAGCTCCTATGGTCAGGACTCTTACTCCTCCTCCTCTTGTATCTCCTCTTATTCCTTATAGAGTGTAAGCTCCTATGGTCAGGACTCTTACTCCTCCTGTATCTCCTCTTATCCCTTATAGAGTGTAAGCTCCTATGGTCAGGACTCTTACTCCTCCTCCTCTTGTATCTCCTCTTATTCCTTATAGAGTGTAAGCTCCTATGGTCAGGACTCTTACTCCTCCTCCTGTATCTCCTCTTATTCCTTGTAGAGTATATAAGCTCCTATGGTCAGGGCTCTTACTCCTCCTCCTGTATCTCCTCTTATTCCTTATAGAGTGTTAGCTCCTATGGTCAGGACTCTTACTCCTCCTGTATCTCCTCTTATTCCTTATAGAGTGTAAGCTCCTATGGTCAGGACTCTTACTACTCCTCCTGTATCTCCTCTTATTCCTTATAGAGTGTAAGCTCCTATGGTCAGGACTCTTACCCCTCCTCCTGTATCTCCTCTTATTCCTTATAGAGTGTAAGCTCCTATGGTCAGGACTCTTACTCCTCCTCCTCCTGTATCTCCTCTTATTCCTTATAGAGTGTAAGCTCCTATGGTCAGGACTCTTACTCCTCCTCCTGTATCTCCTCTTATTCCTTATAGAGTGTAAGCTCCTATGGTCAGGACTCTTACTCCTCCTCCTGTATCTCCTCTTATTCCTTATAGAGTGTAAGCTCCTATGGTCAGGACTCTTACTCCTCCTCCTGTATCTCCTCTTATTCCTTATAGAGTGTAAGCTCCTATGGTCAGGACTCTTACTCCTCCTCCTCCAGTATCTCCTCTTATTCCTTATAGAGTGTAAGCTCCTATGGTCAGGACTATTACTCCTCCTCCTGTATCTTCTCTTATTCCTTATAGAGTGTAAGCTCCTATGGTCAGGACTCTTACTCCTCCTCCTCCTGTATCTCCTCTCATTCCTTATAGAGTGTAAGCTCCTATGGTCAGGACTCTTACTCCTCCTCCTCCTGTATCTCCTCTTATTCCTTATAGAGTGTAAGCTCCTATGGTCAGGACTCTTACTCCTCCTCCTCCTGTATCTCCTCTCATTCCTTATAGAGTGTAAGCTCCTATGGTCAGGACTCTTACTCCTCCTCCTCCAGTATCTCCTCTTATTCCTTATAGAGTGTAAGCTCCTATGGTCAGGACTCTTACTCCTCCTCCTCCTGTATCTCCTCTCATTCCTTATAGAGTGTAAGCTCCTATGGTCAGGACTCTTACTCCTCCTCCTCCAGTATCTCCTCTTATTCCTTATAGAGTGTAAGCTCCTATGGTCAGGACTATTACTCCTCCTCCTGTATCTTCTCTTATTCCTTATAGAGTGTAAGCTCCTATGGTCAGGACTCTTACTCCTCCTCCTCCTGTATCTCCTATCATTCCTTATAGAGTGTAAGCTCCTATGGTCAGGACTCTTACTCCTCCTCCTGTATCTCCTCTTATTCCTTATAGAGTGTAAGCTCCTATGGTCAGGACTCTTACTCCTCCTCCTGTATCTCCTTTTATTCCTTATAGAGTGTAAGCTCCTATGGTCAGGACTCTTACTCCTCCTCCTCCTGTATCTCCTCTTATTCCTTATAGAGTGTAAGCTCCTATGGTCAGGACTCTTACTCCTCCTCCTCCTCCTGTATCTCCTCTTATTCCTTATAGAGTGTAAGCTCCTATGGTCAGGACTCCTCCTCCTCCTCCTGTATATCCTCTTATTCCTTATAGAGTGTAAGCTCCTATGGTCAGGACTCTTACTCCTCCTCCTGTATCTCCTCTTATTCCTTATAGAGTGTAAGCTCCTATGGTCAGGACTCTTACTCCTCCTCCTGTATCTCCTCTTATTCCTTATAGAGTGTAAGCTCCTATGGTCAGGACTCTTACTCCTCCTCCTGTATCTCCTCTTATTCCGTATAGAGTGTAAGCTCCTATGGTCAGGACTCTTACTCCTCCTCCTCCTGTATCTCCTCTTATTTCTTATAGAGTGTAAGCTCCTATGGTCAGGACTCTTACTCCTCCTCCTGTATCTCCTCTTATTCCTTATAGAGTGTAATCTCCTATGGTCAGGACTCTTACTCCTCCTCCTGTATCTCCTCTTATTCCTTATAGAGAGTAAGCTCCTATGGTCAGGACTCTTACTCCTCCTCCTGTATCTCCTCTTATTCCTTATAGAGTGTAAGCTCCTATGGTCAGGACTCTTACTCCTTCTCCTGTATCTCCTCTTATTCCTTATAGAGTGTAAGCTCCTATGGTCAGGACTCTTACTCCTCCTTCTGTATCTCCTCTTATTCCTTATAGAGTGTAAGCTCCTATGGTCAGGACTCTTACTCCTCCTCCTGTATCTCCTCTTATTCCTTATAGAGTGTAAGCTCCTATGGTTAGGACTCTTACTCCTCCTCCTGTATCTCCTCTTATCCCTTATAGAGTGTAAGCTCCTATGGTCAGGACTCTTACTCCTCCTCCTGTATCTCCTCTTATTCCTTATAGAGTGTAAGCTCCTATGGTCAGGACTCTTACTCCTCCTTCTGTATCTCCTCTTATTCCTTATAGAGTGTAAGCTCCTATGGTCAGGACTCTTACTCCTCCTCCTGTATCTCCTCTTATTCCTTATAGAGTGTAAGCTCCTATGGTCAGGACTCTTACTCCTCCTTCTGTATCTCCTCTTATTCCTTATAGAGTGTAAGCTCCTATGGTCAGGACTCTTACTCCTCCTCCTGTATCTCCTCTTATTCCTTATAGAGTGTAAGCTCCTATGGTCAGGACTCTTACTCCTCCTTCTGTATCTCCTCTTATTCCTTATAGAGTGTAAACTCCTATGGTCAGGACTCTTACTCCTCCTCCTGTATCTCCTCTTATTCCTTATAGAGTGTAAGCTCCTATGGTCAGGACTCTTACTCCTCCTCCTGTATCTCCTCTTATTCCTTATAGAGTGTAAACTCCTATGGTCAGGACTCTTACTCCTCCTCCTGTATCTCCTCTTATTCCTTATAGAGTGTAAGCTCCTATGGTCAGGACTCTTACTCCTCCTCCTGTATCTCCTCTTATTCCTTATAGAATGTAAGCTCCTATGGTCAGAACTCTTACTCCTCCTCCTCCTGTATCTCCTCTTATTCCTTATAGAGTGTAAGCTCCTATGGTCAGGACTCTTACGCCTCCTCCTGTATCTCCTCTTATTCCTTATAGAGTGTAAGCTCCTATGGTCAGGACAATTACTCCTCCTCCTGTATCTCCTCTTATTCCTTATAGAGTGTAAGCTCCTATGGTCAGGACTCTTACCCCTCCTCCTGTATCTCCTCTTATTCCTTATAGAGTGTAAGCTCCTATGGTCAGGACTCTTACTCCCCCTCCTGTATCTCCTCTTATTCCTTATAGAGTGTAAGCTCCTATGGTCAGGACTCTTACTCCTCCTCCTCCTGTATCTCCTCTTATTCCTTATAGAGTGTAAGCTCCTATGGTCAGGACTCTTACCCCTCCTCCTGTATCTTCTCTTATTCCTCATAGAGTGTAAGCTCTTGTGGTCAGGACTCTTACTCCTCCTCCTCCTGTATCTCCTCTTATTCCTTATAGAGTGTAAGCTCCTATGGTCAGGACTCTTACTCCTCCTCCTCCTGTATCTCCTCTTATTCCTTATAGAGTGTAAGCTCCTATGGTCAGGACTCTTACTCGTCCTCCTCCTGTATCTCCTCTTATTCCTTATAGAGTGTAAGCTCCTATGGTCAGGACTCTTACTCCTCCTCCTGTATCTCCTCTTATTCCTTATAGAGTGTAAGCTCCTATGGTCAGGACTCTTACTCCTCCTCCTGTATCTCCTCTTATTCCTTATAGAGTGTAAGCTCCTATGGTCAGGACTATTTCTCCTCCTCCTGTATCTCCTCTTATTCCTTATAGAGTGTAAGCTCCTATGGTCAGGACTCTTACTCCTCCTCCTGTATCTCCTCTTATTCCGTATAGAGTGTAAGCTCCTATGGTCAGGACTCTTACTCTTCCTTCTGTATCTCCTCTTATTCCTTATAGAGTGTAAACTCCTATGGTCAGGACTCTTACTCCTCCTCCTGTATCTCCTCTTATTCCTTATAGAGTGTAAGCTCCTATGGTCAGGACTCTTACTCCTCCTCCTCCTGTATCTCCTCTTATTCCTTATAGAGTGTAAACTCCTATGGTCAGGACTCTTACCCCTCCTCCTCCTGTATCTCCTCTTATTCCTTATAGAGTGTAAGCTCCTATGGTCAGGACTCTTACTCCTCCTCCTGTATCTCCTCTTATTCCTTATAGAGTGTAAGCTCCTATGGTCAGAACTCTTACTCCTCCTCCTCCTGTATCTCCTCTTATTCCTTATAGAGTGTAAGCTCCTATGGTCAGGACTCTTACTCCTCCTCCTGTATCTCCTCTTATTCCTTATAGAGTGTAAGCTCCTATGGTCAGGACTCTTACCCCTCCTCCTGTATCTCCTCTTATTCCTTATAGAGTGTAAGCTCCTATGGTCAGGACTCTTACTCCCCCTCCTGTATCTCCTCTTATTCCTTATAGAGTGTAAGCTCCTATGGTCAGGACTCTTACCCCTCCTCCTGTATCTTCTCTTATTCCTCATAGAGTGTAAGCTCTTGTGGTCAGGACTCTTACTCCTCCTCCTCCTGTATCTCCTCTTATTCCTTATAGAGTGTAAGCTCCTATGGTCAGGACTCTTACTCCTCCTCCTCCTGTATCTCCTCTTATTCCTTATAGAGTGTAAGCTCCTATGGTCAGGACTCTTACTCGTCCTCCTCCTGTATCTCCTCTTATTCCTTATAGAGTGTAAGCTCCTATGGTCAGGACTCTTACTCCTCCTCCTGTATCCCCTCTTATTCCTTATAGAGTGTAAGCTCCTATGGTCAGGACTCTTACTCCTCCTCCTCCTGTATCTCCTCTTATTCCTTATAGAGTGTAAGCTCCTATGGTCAGGACTCTTACTCCTCCTCCTCCTGTATCTCCTCTTATTCCTTATAGAGTGTAAGCTCCTATGGTCAGGACTCTTACTCGTCCTCCTCCTGTATCTCCTCTTATTCCTTATAGAGTGTAAGCTCCTATGGTCAGGATTCTTACTCCTCCTCCTGTATCCCCTCTTATTCCTTATAGAGTGTAAGCTCCTATGGTCAGGACTCTTACTCCTCCTCCTGTATCTCCTCTTATTCCTTATAGAGTGTAAGCTCCTATGGTCAGAACTCTTAATCCTCCTCCTGTATCTCCTCTTATTCCTTATAGAGTGTAAGCTCCTATGGTCAGGACTCTTACTCCTCCTCCTGTATCTCCTCTTATTCCTTATAGAGTGTAAGCTCCTATGGTCAGGACTCTTACTCCTCCTCCTGTATCTTCCCTTATTCCTTATAGAGTGTAAGCTCCTATGGTCTGGACTCTTACTCCTCCTCCTGTATCTCCTCTTATTCCTTATAGAGTGTAAGCTCCTATGGTCAGGACTCTTACTACTCCTCCTGTATCTCCTCTTATTCCTTATAGAGTGTAAGCTCCTATGGTCAGGACTCTTACTCCTCCTCCTGTATCTTCCCTTATTCCTTATAGAGTGTAAGCTCCTATGGTCTGGACTCTTACTCCTCCTCCTGTATCTCCTCTTATTCCTTATAGAGTGTAAGCTCCTATGGTCAGGACTCTTACTACTCCTCCTGTATCTCCTCTTATTCCTTATAGAGTGTAAGCTCCTATGGTCAGGACTCTTACTCCTCCTCCTCCTGTATTTCCTCTTATTCCTTATAGAGTGTAAGCTCCTATGGTCAGGACTCTTATTCCTCCTCCTCCTGTATCTCCTCTTATTCCTTATAGAGTGTAAGCTCCTATGGTCAGGACTCTTATTGATCAGCTATAGATTTTGGGTTCATACTGATAAATTATCTGGGGGGCTGTAGAGTCCGGGGGGCTCTGTCAAAGGTTGATACAAAGTTACTTGACCTAATTGTAATCTTCGTCCATCTGGTTCCCTCGCAGGCTGCACATCTCATAGGTTTCTATCCTGCGCTCAGCGAGCAGAGGCCGAGGGGCTGACTGCAGGTTTGGGAGAGTTCGGAAAATCAGCAGATGTGTTATTTGCCCAAGGGACGGCACAGAAAAGCTGCAACCTCAGAGAAGAAGCCAGGTTGGGCCGGTCGGCCGTCAGCCATGATGGATCACCATCCTCCGCCGCTGTGCTTACACCTGGAAAAGAGAACGCGGCCCCTGAAGGAATCTCTGCCCCAACAGCTTTCTCACCTTCGCTCTTCTTCTTTTGCTTTGTCTAAAAAAACACAAATAGAAAAAAAGGACAAAAATGTAAAATGTTTATAAGTTATCGGCATCTAAAAATACAGAACCTTCTGTTCGCTGTCGGTCGGGTCACCGCGAGCTTCTGTTGGTATCACAGGACGGGTCAGCGCGACATTCTCTGTGCTGAGGTCTAACTCAAAGGAATCTTTACAAAAGTTACAAATAAGTTCATCGGGTGCAATAAAGTACAGTAACGGGCACTCAGGGTCTAAGATAAGTTTGGTAACATCCGTTCTGTCATCTGGTCCCCAAAATCTTTTGCCTATTTTTTTTCCAATTCTAGATCCTGGTGTCCGGTGGTTTTCTCTTCTAGTCCCTGGTGTCCAGTGGGTTTCTCTCCCAGTCCCTGGTGTCCAGTGGGTTTCTCTCCCAGTCCCTGGTGTCCAGTGGGTTTCTCTCCCAGTCCCTGGTGTCCAGTGGGTTTCTCTCCCAGTCCCTGGTGTCCAGTGGGTTTCTCTCCCAGTCCCTGGTGTCCAGTGGGTTTCTCTCCCAGTCCCTGGTGTCCAGTGGGTTTCTCTCCCAGTCCCTGGTGTCCAGTGGGTTTCTCTCCCTGTCCCTGGTGTCCAGTGGGTTTCTCTCCCTGTCCCTGGTGTCCAGTGGGTTTCTCTCCCTGTCCCTGGTGTCCAGTGGGTTTCTCTCCCTGTCCCTGGTGTCCAGTGGGTTTCTCTCCCTGTCTCTGGTGTCCAGTGGGTTTCTCTCCCTGTCTCTGGTGTCCAGTGGGTTTTTCTCCCAGTACCTGGTGTCCAGTGGGTTTTTCTCCCAGTCCCTGGTTTCCACTCTGGACTCTTCCCTGCAGTCAGCTCTTATATTTGATGCAGAGATTTCTTCTATAAAGATTTTACACTTGTTACAATGTAGTCGTTTCTTTCGGTCTCTTATACTGGGGTCCTAGATGTGGGAAATATTTTCCTCCGGCCAATCAGCCGTGGTATTGTGAGGCTGGGCTGGGCAATAAAAGTCACACCTTAAACCCCTTAAAAATTACTCTAGACCACCAGGGATGTTGGCTATAAACACCATCACTACCCATGACCACCAAAGTATTTACCAATAACTTAAAATAAACTAGACCACCAGGGTTATTGCCTTTCTTACCATTACTAGTACTACTCTAGACTTCCAGAGTTATAATCATTCATACAATTTTAACACTAGACCACCAGGGTCATTAGTACTAACACCATCACTTCTCTAGACCACCTGGGTTATTACCTATTACACTATTCTGTAAGCACTCTATGGAACTTATCTCTGTAGTAATATGAGAACACTATTATGTGTGCACTGTATGAAATTATTCATCTTTACTACTGGGTCAACACTATATGGCGCTATCATGTATGTACCATATGGAACTGTTCAGTATTATTGGATGTGAACACTGTATAGCACTATTATGTGTGCACCATATGGAACTGTTCTGTATTACTGGATGTGTACACTGTATAGCACTATTATGTGTGCACCATATGGAACTGTTCTGTATTATTGGATGTGAACACTGTATAGCACTATTATGTGTGCACCATATGGAACTGTTCTGTATTACTGGATGTGAACACTGTATAACACTATTATGTGTGCACCATATGGAACTGTTCTGTATTACTGGATGTGTACACTGTATAGCGCTATTATGTGTGCACCATATGGAACTGTTCTGTATTACTGGATGTGAACACTGTATAACACTATTATGTGTGCACCATATGGAACTGTTCTGTATTATTGGATGTGAACACTGTATAGCACTATTATGTGTGTACCATATGGAACTGTTCTGTATTACTGGATGTGAACACTGTATAGCGCTATTATGTGGGCACCATATGGAACTGTTCTGTATTACTGGGTGTGAACAGTGTATAGCACTATTATGTGGGCACCATATGGAACTGTTCTGTATTACTGGATGTGAACACTATATGGCGCTATTATGTGTGCACCATATGGAACTGTTCTGTATTACTGGATGTGAACACTGTATAGCACTATTATGTGTGCACGATAGGGAACTGTTCTGTATTACTGGATGTGAGCACTGTATATGACGCTATTATGTGTGTACCATATGGAACTGTTCTGTATTACTGGATGTGAGCACTGTATAGCACTATTATGTGTGTACCATATGGAACTGTTCTGTATTACTGGATGTGAACACTGTATAGCACTATTATGTGTGCACCATATGGAACTGTTCTCTATTACTGGATGTGAACACTGTATAGCACTATTATGTCTGTACTATATGGAACTGTTCTGTATTACTGGATGTGAACACTGTATAGCACTATTATGTGGGCACCATATGGAACTGTTCTGTATTACTGGATGTGAACACTGTATAGCACTATTATGTGTCCACCATATGGAACTGTTCTGTATTACTGGATGTGAACACTGTATAGCACTATTATGTGTGCACCATATGGAACTGTTCAGTATTACTGGATGTGAACACTATATGGCGCTATTATGTGTGCACCATATGGAACTGTTCTGTATTACTGGATGTGAACACTGTATAGCACTATTATGTGTGCACCATATGGAACTGTTCTGTATTACTGGATGTGAACACTGTATAGCACTATTATGTGTGCACGATATGGAACTGTTCTGTATTACTGGATGTGAACACTGTATAGCACTATTATGTGTCCACCATATGGAACTGTTCTGTATTACTGGATGTGAACACTGTATAGCACTATTATGTGTGCACCATATGGAACTGTTCTGTATTACAGGATGTGAACACTGTATAGCGCTATTATGTGTGTACCATATGGAACTGTTCTGTATTACAGGATTTGAACACTGTATAGCGCTATTATGTGTGTACCATATGGAACTGTTCTGTATTACTGGATGTGAACACTGTATAGCGCTATTATTTGTGCACCATATGGAACTGTTCTGTATTACTGGATGTGAACACTGTATAGCGCTATTATGTGTGCACCATATGGAACTGTTCTGTATTACTGGATGTGAACACTGTATAGCGCTATTATGTGGGCACCATATGGAACTGTTCTGTATTACTGGATGTGAACACTGTATAGCGCTATTATGTGTGTACTATATGGAACTGTTCTGTATTACTGGATGTGAGCACTGTATAGCTCTATTATGTGTGTACTATATGGAACTGTTCTGTATTACTGGATGTGAGCACTGTATAGCACTATTATGTGGGTACCATATGGAACGCTTCTTCTGTACTATTAAGTGAACATTATAGAGCAGTGGTCTTCTAGCTGCGGACCTCCAGATGTTGCAAAACTACAACTCCCAACATGCCCGGACAGCCAACGGCAACATCTGGAGGTCCGCAGGTTGGAGACCACTGTTGTAGGGCACTATTAGGTGTGAACTGTATATTACTCATCTCCTATCCTGTGGGGTGATCTCCGTACTGTGCTGTTATATAGAGATCTCTTCCTACAATGACCGCAGATCGGAGACCCCCGGCGGACATAAGACGAAGGAGCAGAGGGGATTGACCGCACCCTTTGCGTCCAGTATCCTGATGATTAGTGAATGATTAATACGTTGCGATCGTCTTTTGGAGACTTCCCATGAGACTCTGCTCCACTGCACAGATTACAAAAAAATTACAAACTATTTCATTCTACGACCATAAAACTAGATAATAATGAGACAATTTGGCTGAAATTAACCTAATTGTATCAGTGACGGAGCGGATCGCAGATATATGCGGAGGATCGGGGGCGGCATCAGTGAGAGATTATAGAGGCATTATAGAGAGACAGTCTACTGTACAGCAGATAATACAGGAATGTACAGCATGGAGAGACAGTCTACTGTACAGGAGATAATACAGGAATGTACAGCATGGAGAGACAGTCTACTGTACAGCAGATAATACAGGAATGTACAGCATGGAGAGACAGTCTACTGTACAGGAGATAATACAGAAATGTACAGCATGGAGAGACAGTCTACTGTACAGCAGATAATACAGGAATGTACAGCATGGAGAGACAGTCTACTGTACAGCAGATAATACAGGAATGTACAGCATGGAGAGACAGTCTACTGTACAGCAGATAATACAGGAATGTACGGCATGGAGAGACAGTCTACTGTACAGCAGATAATACAGGAATGTATAGCATGGAGTGACAGTCTACTGTACAGGAGATAATACAGGAATGTACGGCATGGAGAGACAGTCTACTGTACAGGAGATAATACAGGAATGTACAGCATGGAGAGACAGTCTGCTGTACAGGAGATAATACAGGAATGTACAGCATGGAGAGACAGTCTGCTGTACAGGAGATAATACAGGAGTGTACAGCATGGAGAGACAGTCTACTGTACAGCAGATAATACAGGAATGTACAGCATGGAGAGACAGTCTACTGTACAGCAGATAATACAGGAGTGTACAGCATGGAGAGACAGTCTACTGTACAGGAGATAATACAGGAATGTACAGCATGGAGAGACAGTCTACTGTACAGCAGATAATACAGGAATGTACAGCATGGAGAGACAGTCTACTGTACAGGAGATAATACAGGAATGTACAGCATGGAGAGACAGTCTACTGTACAGCAGATAATACAGGAGTGTACAGCATGGAGAGACAGTCTACTGTACAGCGGATAATATAGGAATGTACAGCATGAAGAGACAGTCTACTGTACAGCAGATAATATAGGAATGTACAGCATGGAGAGACAGTCTACTGTACAGGAGATAATACAGGAATGCACAGCATGGAGAGACAGTCTACTGTACAGGAGATAATACAGGGATATACAGCATAGAGAGGCAGTCTACTGTGCAGCAGATAATATAGGAATGTACAGCATGAAGAGACAGTCTACTGTACAGCAGATAATACAGTAGTGTACAGCATGGAGAGACAGTCTACTATACAGCAGATAATACAGGAGTGTACAGCATGGAGAGACAGTCTACTGTACAGGAGATAATACAGGAATGTACAGCATGGAGAGACAGTCTACTGTACAGCAGATAATACAGGAATGTACAGCATGGAGAGACAGTCTACTGTACAGCAGATAATACAGGAATGTACAGCATGGAGATACAGTCTACTGTACAGCAGATAATACAGGAATGTACAGCATGGAGAGACAGTCTACTGTACAGCAGATAATACAGGAATGTACAGCATGGAGAGACAGTCTACTGTACAGCAGCTAATACAGGAATGTACAGCATGGAGAGACAGTCTACTGTACAGGAGATAATACAGGAATGTACAGCATAAAGAGACAGTCTACTGTACAGGAGATAATACAGGAATGTACAGCATGGAGAGACAGTCTACTATACAGCAGATAATACAGGAGTGTACAGCAAGGAGAGACAGTCTACTGTACAGGAGATAATACAGGAATGTACAGCATGGAGAGACAGTCTACTGTACAGCAGATAATACAGCAATGTACAGCATGGAGAGACAGTCTACTGTACAGGAAATAATACAGGAATGTACAGCATGGAGAGACAGTCTACTGTACAGGAAATAATACAGGAATGTACAGCATGGAGAGACAGTCTACTGTACAGCAGATAATACAGGAATGTACAGCATGGAGAGACAGTCTACTGTACAGGAAATAATACAGGAATGTACAGCATGGAGAGACAGTCTACTGTACAGCAGATAATACAGGAATGTACAGCATGGAGAGACAGTCTACTGTACAGCATGGAGAGACAGTCTACTGTACAGCAGCTAATACAGGAATGTACAGCATGGAGAGACAGTCTACTGTACAGGAGATAATACAGGAATGTACAGCATAAAGAGACAGTCTACTGTACAGGAGATAATACAGGAATGTACAGCATGGAGAGACAGTCTACTGTACAGCAGATAATACAGGAATGTACAGCATGGAGAGACAGTCTACTGTACAGCAGATAATACAGGAATGTACAGCATGGAGAGACAGTCTACTGTACAGGAGATAATACAGGAATGTACAGCATGGAGAGACAGTCTACTGTACAGGAAATAATACAGGAATGTACAGCATGGAGAGACAGTCTACTGTACAGGAAATAATACAGGAATGTACAGCATGGAGAGACAGTCTACTGTACAGCAGATAATACAGGAATATACAGCATGGAGAGACAGTCTACTGTACAGGAAATAATACAGGAATGTACAGCATGGAGAGACAGTCTACTGTACAGGAAATAATAAAGGAATGTACAGCATGGAGAGACAGTCTACTGTACAGCAGCTAATACAGGAATGTACAGCATGGAGAGACAGTCTACTGTACAGCAGATAATACAGGAATGTACAGCATGGAGAGACAGTCTACTGTACAGGAGATAATACAGAAATGTACAGCATAAAGAGACAGTCTACTGTACAGGAGATAATACAGGAATGTACAGCATGGAGAGACAGTCTACTGTACAGGAGATAATACAGAAATGTACAGCATAAAGAGACAGTCTACTGTACAGGAGATAATACAGGAATGTACAGCATGGAGAGACAGTCTACTGTACAGCAGATAATACAGGAGTGTACAGCAAGGAGAGACAGTCTACTGTACAGGAGATAATACAGGAATGTGCAGCATGGAGAGACAGTCTACTGTACAGGAGATAATACAGGAATGTACAGCATGGAGAGACAGTCTACTGTACAGGAGATAATACAGGAATGTACAGCATGGAGAGACAGTCTACTGTACAGGAGATAATACAGGAATGTACAGCATGGAGAGACAGTCTACTATACAGCAGATTAAACAGGAATGTACAGCATGAAGAGACAGTCTACTGTACAGCAGATAATACAGGAATGTACAGCATGGAGAGACAGTCTACTGTACAGGAGATAATACAGAAATGTACAGCATAAAGAGACAGTCTACTGTACAGGAAATAATACAGGAATGTACAGCATGGAGAGACAGTCTACTGTACAGGAGATAATACAGGAATGTACAGCATGGAGAGACAGTCTACTGTACAGGAGATAATACAGGAATGTACAGCATGGAGAGACAGTCTACTGTACAGCAGATAATACAGGAATGTATAACATGGAGAGACAGTCTACTGTACAGCAGATAATACAGGAGTGTACAGCAAGGAGAGACAGTCTACTGTACAGGAGATAATACAGGAATGTGCAGCATGGAGAGACAGTCTACTGTACAGCAGATAAAACAGGAATGTACAGCATGGAGAGACAGTCTACTGTACAGGAGATAATACAGGAGTGTACAGCATGGAGAGACAGTCTACTGTACAGCAGATACTACAGAAATGTACAGCATGGAGAGACAGTCTACTGTACAGGAGATAATACAGGAATGTACAGCATGGAGAGACAGTCTACTGTACAGCATGGAGAGACAGTCTACTTATATTACATATTTATACTACACTGCTCAAAAAAATAAAGGTAACACACAACACAATGTAACTCCAAGTCACTGACACTTGTGTGAGATCCCACTGTCCACTCAGGAAGAACACTGATTGACAATCAATTTCACATGGAACAGACAACACGTGTAAATTGTAGGCAATTAGCAAGACACCCCCAATAACGGAGTGGTTCTGCAGGTGGGGACCACAGACGTCTTGTGAATTCCTATGCTTCCTGGCTGATGTTTCGGTCACTTTGGAATGCTGGCAGTGCTTTCACTCTAGTGGCAGCATGAGACGGAGTCTACAACCCACACAAGTGGCTCAGGTAGTACAGCTCATCCAGGATGGCACATCAATGCGAGCTGTGGCAAGAAGGTTTGCTGTGTCTGTCAGCGTAGTGTCCAGAGCATGGAGGCGCTACCAGGAGACAGGCCAGTACATCAGGAGACGTGGAGGAGGTCGTAGGAGGGCAACAACCCAGCAGCAGGACCGCTACCTCCGCCTTTGTGCAAGGAGTAGCAGGAGGAGCACTGCCAGAGCCCTGCAAAATGACCTCCAGCAGGCCACAAATGTGCATGTGTCCACTCAAGCGGTCAGAAACAGACTCCATGAGGGTGGTATGAGAGCCCGACGTCCACAGGTGGGGGTTGTGCTTACAGCCCAACAACATGCAGGACGTTTGGCATTTGCCAGAGAACACCAAGATTGGCAAATTCGCCACTGGTGCCCTGTGCTCTTCACAGATGAAAGCAGGTTCACACTGAGCACATGTGACAGATGTGACAGAGTCTGGAGACGCCGTGGAGAATGTTCTGCTGCCTGCAACATCCTCCAGCATGACCGGTTTGGCGGTGGGTCAGTAATGGTGTGGGGTGGCATTTCTTTGGGGGGCCGCACAGCCCTCCATGTGCTTGCCAGAGGTAGCCTGACTGCCATTAGGTACCAAGATAAGATCCTCAGACCCCTTGTGAGACCATATGCTGGTGCGGTTGGGTTCCTCCTAATACAAGACAATGCTAGACCTCATGTGGCTGGAGTGTGTCAGCAGTTCCTACAAGAGGAAGGCATTGATGCTATGGACTGGCCGCCCGTTCCCCTGAATCCGATTGAGCACATCTGGGACGTCTCGCTCCATCCACCACAGACTGTCCAGGAGTTGGCGGATGCTTTAGTCCAGGTCTGGGAGGACATCCCTCAGGAGACCATCCTCCACCTCATCAGGATCATGCCCAGGCGTTGTAGGGAGGTCATACGGGCACGTGGAGGCCACACACACTACTGAGCCTCATTGGGACTTGTATTAAGGACATTACATAAAGTTGGATCAGCCTGTAGTGGGGTTTTCCTCTGTGATTTTGAGTGTGACTCCATATCCAGACCTCCAGGGGTTGATACATTTCATTTCCATTGATAATTTTTGGTGATTTTGTTGTCAGCGCATTCAACTATGTAAAGAGGAAAGGATTTCATACGATTAGTTCATTCAGATCTAGGACGTGTTATCTTGGTGTTCCCTTTATTTATTTGAGCAGTGTATATTACACAACACTTTACCTTATATTACATATTTATACTATATTACACAATACTTATACATATTTATACTACCGTATATCCCGGCGTATAAGACGACTTTTTAACCCCGAATTTTCTTCTGAAAAGTCGGGGGTAGTCTTACACGCCGGGTATTGAGGTCCGGGATAGGAATACCTATGATTATCTGCCCGGGCCGGCTCCCGTGTGTGGCTTCAGGCAGAGCAGGTAAAAACTAATACTGTATACTAAAAACCAGGGGGCCTCCAGCTGTTGTGAAACTACAACTCCCAGCACGGCAAAGGCTGTCCGGGCATGCTGGGAGGTGTAGTTTTACAACAGCTGGAGGCCCCCTGGTTTTTAGTATACAGTATTAGTTTTTACCTGCTCTGCCTGAAGCCACACACGGGAGCCGGCCCGGGCAGATAATCATAATTCCTATGCCGGACATCCCTGTGTCCCCAAAAATCTTTTCGGGACATAAGGAAGTCCGCCGGTCACTTACCATTCCCCGGCGGGGCGTGTCCTCCTGCGGTCCGGTCCTCCGTCTCTATGGTTGTACGCACGGGACGTCAGTGACTTCCTGTGCCTACAACCATAGAGGCAGAGGAGCGCAGGACCAGGAGGACCGCATAAGGACGCGCCGACCGGGGCCTGGTGAGTGACCGGCCGTGCTATCTTAAGTGATCCGGTCACCGCTCCCCGGTCCCGGCACCTACTGCTATGGTCCATAGGCCATAGCAGTAGATGGTGACCCGGGCCGGAGGAGCGGTGATCGGAACACTGTGGGGGCAGTACAGACATACACTGTATATGGCTGGAATCTGTATGTCTGTTGGGGGGAGCTGCCAATCTAATGTGGGGGGATCTGCCTACTATTGTGGGGGAACTGCTGACCTAATGTGGGGGGAGCTGGCTACAAATGTGGGGGGAGCTGCCTACAAATGTGGGGGGAGCTGCCTACTATTGTGGGGGGAACTGCCTACTATTGTGGGGGAAATGCTGACCTAATGTGGGGGAATTGCCTACAAATGTGGGGGGAGCTACCTACTATTGTGGGGGAACTGCTGACCTAATGTGGGGGGAGCTGCCTACAAATGTGGGGGGAGCTGCCTACTATTGTGGGGGAACTGCTACTAATGTGGGGGAGCTGCCTACTAATGTGGGGTAACTGCTGACCTAAAGTGGGGTAACTCCCGACCTATTGTGGGGGAGCTGCCTACTATTGTGGGGGAACTGCCGACCTAATGTGGGGGAGCTGGCAACCTAATGTGGGGGAACTATACTGCCTACCTAATGTGGGGGGAACTATACTGCCTACCTAATGTGGGGGGAACTACACTGCCTACCTAATGTGGGGGGAACTATACTGCCTACCTAATGTGGGGGGAACTACACTGCCGACCTAATGTGGGGGAACTATACTGCACCTAACGTGGGGAAACTACAAGGTACCGTACATCGCGGTAGGAGGGGTAGTCTTATACTGCGAGTATTTCCCAAACTCTATATTCTAACTGTAAAAGTTGGCGGTCGTCTTATACGCCGGCATATACGGTATATTTACATATTTATACTATATTACACAATACTTTACCTTATATTATATATTTATACTATATTACACAATACTTTACCTTATATTACACATTTATACTATATTACACAATACTTTACCTTATATTATATATTTATACTATATTACACAATACTTTACCTTATATCACACATTTATACTATATTACACAATACTTTACCTTATATTACACATTTTTACTATATTACACAATATTATACCTTATATTACACATTTATACTATATTACACAATACTTTACCTTATATTACACATTTATACTATATTACACAATATTATACCTTATATTACACATTTATACTATATTACACAATATTACACCTTATATTACATATTTATACTATATTACACAATATTATACCTTATATTACACATTTACACTATACTACACAATACTTTACCTTATATTACACATTTATACTATATTACACAATATTACACCTTATATTACATATTTATACTATATTACACAATATTACACCTTATATTACACATTTATACTATATTACACAATATTACACCTTATATTACACATTTATACTATATTACACAATATTACACCTTATATTACATATTTATACTATATTACACAATATTATACCTTATATTACACATTTATACTATATTACACAATATTATACCTTATATTACACATTTATACTATATTACACAATATTATACCTTATATTACACATTTATACTATATTACACAATACTTTACCTTATATTACACATTTATACTATATTACACAATATTACACCTTATATTACATATTTATACTATATTACACAATATTATACCTTATATTACACATTTATACTATATTACACAATATTATACCTTATATTACACATTTATACTATATTACACAATATTACACCTTATATTACACATTTATACTATGTTACACAATATTACACCTTATATTACACATTTATACTATATTACACATTTATACTATATTACACAATATTATACCTTATATTATATATTTATACTATATTACACAATATTACACCTTATATTACACAATATTATACCTTATATTACACATTTATACTATATTACACAATATTACAGCTTATATTACACAATATTATACCTTATATTACACATTTATACTATATTATACCTTATATTACACATTTATACTATATTACACAATATACCTTATATTACACATTTATACTATATTACACAATATTACACCTTATATTACACATTTATACTATATTACACAATACTTTACCTTATATTACACATTTATACTATATTACACAATATTACACCTTATATTACACATTTATACTATATTACACAATATTATACCTTATATTACACATTTATACTATATTACACAATATTATACCTTATATTACACAATATTATACCTTATATTACACATTTATACTATATTACACAATATTACACCTTATATTACACATTTATACTATATTACACAATATTACACCTTATATTACACATTTATACTATATTACACAATACTTTACCTTATATTACACATTTATACTATATTACACAATATTACACCTTATATTACACATTTATACTATATTACACAATATTATACCTTATATTACACATTTATACTATATTACACAATATTACACCTTATATTACATATTTATACTATATTACACAATATTACACCTTATATTACACATTTACACTATACTACACAATACTTTACCTTATATTACACATTTATACTATATTACACAATATTACACCTTATATTACATATTTATACTATATTACACAATATTACACCTTATATTACACATTTACACTATACTACACAATACTTTACCTTATATTACACATTTATACTATATTACACAATATTATACCTTATATTACACATTTATACTATATTACACAATATTATACCTTATATTACACAATATTACACCTTATATTACACATTTATACTATATTACACAATACTTTACCTTATATTATATGATGATAAATTATTATACCTTATATCACATTGTATTATAAGTTGTTATTATTGTTGATTCTTCGTTTCTCTCTCAGACGTTGGGTCTCTGTTCCAGTCAGTCGCCTTCCCTCTTCCTCATGCGTTGCGTTCGTCTTTACGAGTCGTTTCCGGTAATTTAGCGCTCCACATTGAATATCTGTCCCGTCTTCACCTTCTTTCCTTCTTCCGCTATTATGAAGCACTTTGTGGAAATCCTTGAAATCTTTATTATAATTTTTTTTTCTGTTTCATGATCCATTCACCACTTAAATCTGCCGGACGTTTTATTGAGCGCGGACAATGATATGTGTAGTGGCCTCCATGGCGAAAATCTACAAAACAGTAAAAAAAACGTATGTCAACACAAAAGGTCACATGTCCAGAGCTAATTCAATATTGACCGACAACCAAAAATCAATGCTCTTACCTATTGATGGAGGGTCTGTGGGCTGTTTGAGAAGATGGAGGTGAGCGTGAGCTCTTGGGGGGAGGGGCCTCACGAGTATGTATTGTGTGTGAATAACAAGTCCTGGATAAGAGTCCTCATCCTCCGCGCCATCTCCTGCTGGATCAATACTCAGCGTCTTGTGTGTATAAAGGAACATAAAGTGTGAGGATCTTCCGGTGATGCCACAATGGTGGACGCTCTATGGAGTCTATTCTATAGAAGAAAGCACTTGAGATCCCCCTGAAGCCGAGGCCCCCCCTCCCCTTGGTCCTATTCATGTTATACATATCTACAACCAAGGCCAAATACCAGCTTTGTATTTAAAGGGGTACTCCGCCCCTAGACATCTTATGCCTTATCCAAAGGATAGGGGATAAGATGTCTGATTAGGGGGATCCAACCACTAGGGACCCCCTGCGATCTCAGCTGTGGTACCCCAGACATCCGGTGCAGGGAGCGAACTTCACTCCGTGCCAGATGGCTGGTGATGCGAGTCGGAGGCGCGCGACTTCATGGCCATCACGCCCCCTCCTATAGACTTGCATTGAGGGGGCGCGACCGTGATGTCACCATCCTCCGACACTGCACCCGACGCTCTTATCGAATACTGGGTGCAGCAGAGAAATCGCGGGGGTCCACAGTGGCGGGACCCCAGTGATCTGACATCTTATCCCCTATCCTTTGGATAGGGGATAAGATGTTTAGGGGCAGAGTTCCCCTTCAACGCTTTCCCTGCCAATATACTATGTGGGTCATGAACGTTGAGGTTCCAACACTCCAATGAGTAGAAGAACTTATTGGCTTCCCCTTCATGTTTCACCAGCTACAGTGCTGCATATATAGTTGTGGCTGTTCCTGGTACTGCAGCTCAGTCCTATTGTTTTTATGCTGCATTACCAGACCTGGCCACAGTGATATTTATGGCGCTGCACTTGGGTAAACAATAAAAAGGATTCCAGCAAACATCATGGCACCTTCATTCAGTGAATTGGTGGGAGGTGCTGGGAGTAAAACCCCCATCACTGTTATAGTCCGTATTTTTCCTTTACCCCCATTAACCTTCCATTCCCATATATGTTTCTATAGCGCAGGTCTTTTCCCACTGTCACTGGCATTTCTTTGGCATCAAAAGTTGCAGTATATTTTGGTGTAACAAGACTGATTCACTACCACTGGACTGACGATCGCCATATTAAAGCCAAGGGAGGAAAACTTTCAGCACTAACCCAGACCGGAGGCAAATAAATAGATTAGTGTATTGCAGAGAGGCCCCTGTTTAGCCTTCTCCTCTCTGACGAAGATGATAAACACTCTCTTGGAGATCGAGAACTTGAGCACCTAGACAGAATTTCACTTCGAGAAGACACATGTGGCCTAGGTGTCGATATGCCCAACATGAACAGGGATATAAAAAATGTTACTATGGCCAAGGCCAGACTTAGACTGACGATCAGGAGATTTGGGCACACCCCTTCTCCTGTGAGAGGAAAGTTAGACTAGGCTGCGTAGGCAACATGCGGCACTGCAGATCTCTCATAGTGCTCTTACATCCATAACGCTACCAAGGCATCTCAGGAGATGTAGTCTATACCTGGACAAGGGACTCTTCCCACAGCCACTGGTTGGAAGAATCACATGACCAGGGCATCATTCATCTGTTGTACAGTAATGCACAAATGTTTAACATTTACACTATAAATACCTCAGTGTATGCCATGAACATAGTGCACTGCATATAAATACGGTACCTTTGCGAATAAACTTACAGTGCCCCAAACACATTCAGGCAGTTACCCAAAAAATGTATTAAATATTATTCATAATAGTAATAATAATAATGCATGTTTATATATATATATATATATATATATATATCCACCACACAACAAAGAAAGAGTAACTAAATGCCGCTTAATTAAATATAATATCTTTATTGAATAAACATGATATAAAAACATGAGACCGAAATGAAGCTGGAATAAATAAGGACCTCAAGAGCATAGGCCGAGCGACAGTACAGAGACACGGACAATGATATAATAATCTGGGAACAACTCTGTAGGAGATGTATGCAATGCACCTGCACAGTGAGAATTTGTCCTGTGTGAACACTGGGGACCCCGGCTGGGTAAGTGATCCCTCCGGAAAAAAGACTCCCAGTGTGTTACTAACAACTGGATCCAAGTGTGTTGGCTATTTGCAATGAAAGAATATAAGTGCATAAGGTGCTAATTAGGGCTTACCCATTCTAAAGTGCCGTGCTCCGCTCCCCAACGCCGTTTCGTTTCCTTTTTCAAGGGGCCATGATGGCAGGACGTACAGTAAGGTGTCAGTTTGGATTCTTTCTGTATACAATATATATATATATATATTTATAATATTTTTTTATATGTGTGTGTATATATATAATTTATGATTATTTTATTATTTATTAATAATAATCATAATAATGTACACATATATTTATTATTAATAATATTAACTGTTATTATTAATACTAATAATAATGTACACATTTATTTATATATATATATATATATATATATATTATAGTAATTATATTAATTAATAATATTAATTATATTACCGTATTTATCGGCGTATAACACGCACTTTTTAGGCTAAAATTTTTAGCCTAAAGTCTATCTGCGTGTTATACGCCGATACCCCCCAGGAAAGGCAGGGGGAGAGAGGCCGTCGCTGCCCTCTTCTCTCCCCCTGCCT